>NC_135499.1:36446972-36626972 GCF_052857255.1 Amblyomma americanum | reverse complement strand
GTCCGTCCGTCCGTCCATCCATCCATCCATCCATCCATCCATCCATCCATCCATCCATCCATCCATCCTTTGTTGACTTTTTTCCAGCCTGCTCGCCATGGCGTCGTGGTACATGTGTGCGCTTCAGCGGTTCACGAGAACACGCTTTCGACCGCGTTTTTCGAGGTACCGTAGTGAACTGAAGTGTTTTCAGTGTGCATATATAAGTGAAAAAGTGCGTAGGTTCGTTCACTGCTGTCCAAGTGCCGTATATTACGTATCAGGACAGAACCAGCTGCTCTGCCGAATGCGTTTCCTTGTTCTAGATTGGCAGAAAGGGCAGCGCTCGCTCACATTGTAAATATTTGAAGTCGGAAAGCACGGGTGAAGTTATTATGTGCGCGTGTCAGAGTGTATTTGCAATGTAGCAATCGTTGTCCTGAAGTCGGCGTTAGTGAAAAAGACGAGCGTTGCCGTGATGTGGAGACATAGAGCAGCTCGGCACGACCACGCACCTGCCTCTAATGGTAAGCAATCGTATTTCTTCATGCATGCTGGTTCCCATTTTACAAAGGATATGTTATGGAAGAGCAGTCTCAGGGCTTGTCGCTTCTAAGTACCTAAGTGCCAAGATCTCCAGTGCGACAGGCCGCTCTTTCCTTGCATCCTAGGAAGAGAAGCAGCGCTGAACAGAGTTCGCCGAGAATCATTGCGCACACAGCTGTTTTTGTTTTGACGAGACAAATGTTGTAGAGTACTGCCGCATGCTGCTTAAGAGCTCTACTATGTGTGTTCTGTCAAATTTAAAGCCGCGTGACGCTATTTCTTCAAATTTCTTGCCCCTACGGCTTTTTCGTGCGTCGTAATTTTTGCAGCGGTGCGTAGGGACTGTGCCGTATCTGTGCGTACAATGCATTGCGTAGTCGTGACGTCTGAGATAAACTTTTAATTTTGTCTGCTGCACAGGAGCTGACTGCCGGTCGTTTTGTGCATCAGGCCGCTTTGCAGTTTGTTGACGTTGCCATCTATTTTGGTTTTTAGTTGTTTTTAGAACTGCACCCAGATTAAGGAATCCTCTGGTGTTCAAGCTAGGCATATTTAGCTTGCTTTTTCAAGTTCTTAAAAGTTCATTATTTGGCCAGAGTGACCTAATTAATAAATTTTGGCGGTCAGTAATCATGATGGTATTAAATAGATGTCTGCAGGGGAAACATCCACATCCACACGGGAGCCCACAGCTTTAACTTTGTTGCCACTGGGAAGTATTCATGAGCAGTATGGAAGCAAAGTTGCGTTTAAGTTTTTCAGCAAGCGTCTTCTTATGTTGTATGCTAGGTTCTCTTTTGGGCCACTTTACTTTTTTTTCTTCATCAAGCGGCTTCATGAAATAGGGCACATAGCCTAACCATGCCCTCATTTATTTCTACGTCCTTGGTATTTCGTAGTCAGCACAGGATTATGGCGAACCAATTTGTGTGTTGTTTAACGTAGTTTTCTGAAACCCTACTTTAAACGAATATGTGCCAAATATGCGGATAATTTTTTTTTTACATTTCTTTAGTATTCACCAAAAAAACCTTTTCCAATACCTTGTGCTTGGCACATGATGACCTGAGTTGCCTATGTGCCATAAAACCCAACAAAAGAACAGCAAAAGGCAAAGAAGCTGATAAAAATGTTTCAGAGATGAAAAACAATGTAAGGCGTGTCAGCAAAAAATTTTTATTTTTGAGGCATATTCAGCTATCCGTTGCAAGGCGAAGTGGTCCTCATTTGTTTTCTAATGGCAGTGGGATTTACTTTTTTTATTTTATTTTTATTTATTTCAGATACTGCAGACCATACATATACATGGCCTAGGCAGGAGGGGCATCCGCGGCAAAAACATGAGTACACATATAACAAGCATACAGCTGTTCAGAAACAAATTTCACACAAAAAATTCATAACGAGCGAACTACAATTAACAGCGCAAAAATTGACGCTCCAGTTCTTTAACAAAGTCACAGGCTGCGAAAGTGTGCGAAGGCAGGGAATTCCATTCACTGGTAGTCCTGGGAAAAAAACTATGCTTATAGGTATTGGTTCGTGCAAAAATTGGGGCCAAGGAGTGAGGGTGTGTGTGTCGAGTTTTCCTGGTGCAATGTAGCTTAACACAGTCTGGCATGTTTAACCTCAGCGTACCTGAGACGCAGTTATGCAAAAAAGCGAGCCGACTAATTTTTCGACGGGATTACAATGTTCCTATACTATGTTGCCGCATCAATAAGGAAGGAGAATCGTGCCTTTTATATTTGCTAAAAATAAACCGGACAGCCTTTCTTTGGACTCGCTCGAGCTGCAATATGTCCTTCTTATTGTGCGGAGCCCATACAATGAAGGCATATTCGAGCTTGGCTCTAATGCAGGCATTATAAGCTAATAGCTTAACTTCGACAGGTGCACCTTTAAGTTTCCTCTTTAGGGACCACAGCTTACTAATAGCGGAAGAACAAATGGCGGATATGTGCGGAGACCAAGTTAGTTTATTTGTTAGCGTCACACCAAGATATTTATGCGTGCCTACTTCTGTTATAATATTGTTGTTAAGCAAGTAAGAATAGGTGCTGATATTTTTCTTCCTTGTAACTCGCAACAGAACTGTTTTTTGTGCATTTAGTTGCATTCCCCATCGAATGCACCACTCATGAATAGCCTCTAGGTTTGCTTGTAATATTGTATGGTCATTTGGTGCTGTGATGTTCTTAAAAAGCACACAATCATCCGCGAACAATCGGATAGCAACGCCACCATGAACGACATCAGACAAATCATTGATGTATATCAAAAACAATAGCGGCCCCAAGACGCTGCCTTGGGGGACACCAGAAGTCACAGAAAGCGTTTTTGACGAGAAATTCATAATTTCAACGAACTGCTGCCTATCTCTAAGGTACGCCCTTATCCACTGCAAAACGCAGTGGAACAAGTTTGGAACAAATTTGTTTTAAGCGGGAAATAAATTTGTAGTTTGTGTCTCTGTATTCAATCCCAGCATTGCTCACTGCACGGTGCTCCAGGTGGATGCTCCTTATAGTTTAGTTTTGAAAGGTCCGCTGGCATGTTCAATCACATTTTGTCACTTTAAACCCGAGCATGTTGTAAGTCCAGCATGCACCATTGATACAGAGATAAAGGCTCGATATGGTGAAACTCGCGTATTGCTCTTAATGGTAGTGCTCTTGTAAACCGGCTAGTGAGTTCACCTTTGTTTTATTCAATCATTTTTTGGAGCACCCAGAGGGCTACAACACACTTGATATTTTTGTTAACCCATGTAAACAGCTCATAGAGCAGTATTTGACCTTTGTATGGCCTCTGAATACTTCCTGGTGCTGCCAAGGGCCTCACAGTTCCTCCAGTACAGTCACAAGCACTCTTCGCATGTGGGGTGGTGAAAAAATTCATTCCACTGAAAAACTGAAGTCATTTCCATGGTAGTAGAGGTCCTTACCTCTGATTGGTCAGACCGCAAAATGTGCTTCTCGGCTCAGTACTGTTTGTGTTGAGGAACAATAGCAGTTCTGCGATCCGGCAACTTCATTTTTACTTTTTGTAAATGTACCCTTCACCAGGTTTCTGTATTATTTCTAAATTGACTAACCTGGCGGCATTGAAGCCCAGCACATCATTGTATTCGTGCAGTGGAGTACTGGTTTTGTGTATATTTGCAGCCGGCCGCAAAATGTGTTGCAGTGAGGAGAAGGCACGGCGAAATGTCAGATGTTGAACGCAGGGACTCAGCTTGCAAAATTGTTTTCTCACTTAAAACAAAAATGCTCCGATTCAACTTCTAGAAATAAATGCCATTAAATGGCATCGTGCAACTTCCTATCTTTAATATTTTAATTAAGATCACCTCATTATGAAATAGACTGCTGATGTCTCAAAAAGCAAATTTTCTCAACTTAACAATTCTTTTGCTCACATGCCTTATGCTTTTTGCTCTCTGAAACAGTTTTATCGCCTTTCTTTGCTTTCTGGATAGCTTAGGAAAATTGTTGAAATAACAGCTGTGAGAACATAAAATTTGATATACGATTTCAAATTTTCATATTTTGTACCTTCCATGTTTTGTTTAAAACAGAATAAGTTCCATTTACTGCATTAGGAAGCGCAATACTTTTTATTTATATAAAAGAAGTTTCATAGTCATGCGTAAGAATGTTTTTTTTTACATAGTTTTTGCAACGCCAGGTTTGGCTACCACTTCAAAACTTGAGATGGCGGCCACGGCACAAAAAAAAATATTCTGCAAAAAAGAAGCTGGGCTTATGTTTGTCTTAGTAATGCAATAAGGCATTATTTATTGTAAAGAAATCGAAGATGGATTGAGTACCAATGCTGAATCAGTTGCCGTGGAATGACCCAATGACATTTAAATGCCAAATGTGTGCTGGTTTGAAGGAGACTTTATGATATTTTTGTAGCTCGATTAATTATGGAGGTAGGTAGAATGCAATTTTTTCTGCTTGCATAATTGTAATGGTTATATATCATGTCGTTGACTTTGCCTCTTGTGTGCAAATTTGTATTGCTTTGTAACTAATTTTTGGTGCAGGCATTCACCCCATATGGACTCTGCTGCTCCTGAGGAGTATACTCAACCGGACCAGTGGAGTGGTATGACTGTATGTACATTTGCTAAATTTTGGAGAAAATTTTATTTATTCATCTGGCTGCTTGGTATTCTCATGTTTCATATGTAACGGCAGATGAAATGCAGGTCTGTCCTAAGGATGAATGTGGCCATTTGTTAACCCCATTTTACAGTAACGATGTTTGCAAAATGATTTATTCCATTTATCTAGTTTATACTTTTGTTAACCACACGGTGCACGTATGCATTAAAGGAAGGGAACCAGAACTCGTGGAGTAAAAATTTGCCTGACTTGTGAACATTGTGATGCCACAGCTAGCATTGTGTGATCTCCAAATGCACACGTTTATGTGTATGAATTTCTTCATGAGTGGGTGCAGAAAGCGAACATCTGCTTGGAGCCCCTTGTGGTCGTTTTCAAGATCTAGACTTCATCTGTTAAGAATGTGTGACAGTATTTTAGTATTGGCAAAACCGCACGCTGGGTAACAGGACACAGGGAAGACACAGATACAACGCTGACTAACAATTGAGGAATTTATTGCTTTGCTCAAAATAAATACCTGAAGCATCATCCAAAATGCAGGGGAGGAAAGTCATGAAATCGTTATTTTGTCGCATCTGTTGTGATTATTTATCCACATAGTCAATTTCTTTTTTCGGTAACATTACCGACGATGTGCTTGCGCAGGTTGAACGATTCTTATGTATGATGTACGTCTGGTATATCTCGCGCATGAGCTATCGATTATATTTCCTCAGAATTTTACATTATAGAAATTGTGGAATGCACTCATAGTCCGACAAGTGTCTTGCTACCATGCTGCCATGTTCTGTATGTGTTGCCGACATTTTCCATTAGATGTATGCTGACACACCGACCTTAATTCCCAACATATGACGCTCCTCATGACGGAGGGATCTTGTACACTAAGCCACTGTCGCATACTGTGAATTTGTCTCTGTGCTTCGTCTTACACGGGGCTGCATTTGAATCACCTTTGCTGGGCGTGTTGCATACTAATTTCAGCTACTTTCTGTGAAAACAAATGAAGCCATTGCAAAGAAATTCTACAAGCTGCAAAAGAAGGTCAAGTGCGAAACATTGAAGAACGAAGCCCAAAAACTTGTGTGAAGCCAACAACTTGACCAAACTAGGGCCTGCTGTGAAGAAGGGTGAGTGCCTATTCCTTCTTTACGGCAGAAACACACAAGAACTGGCTTTTGGTGTAATTGTCTCTGAACAAGGATCGTGGCAGCAACCCTTAAAATGGCTCTGAAACGCCTTCCGAGGAGAGCACATTAACTCACTTAATCACTGCACTGTGTTGCCATGAAAACCAGAGCCAAATAGTACTCTTCTACACGCAGCAGACGACCCACAATCACGCGTCAAAGTTGGCGAGCCCTTTCCGACGACTTTTTCATGCTCGCACCCTCCTCTGTCCCCCGCATCAGCGTAGACAAGGTGAGAGCTAGGTGGCCATTGGTTAGATTCTTTCAGACGTCAGGCAGCTGCCGTGGCCGCGGCCAATAAGCCGCTTAGCTCCGGCGGGTCGGGAAGCTCCGCTCCCAGAGCGGGGTCGGCGAAGGATCGCCTGCCTTCCAGCGTGAAAAAAGTGACGAGAGGAGAGGGAGAGGCGCGAAGACGCTGAAATTCAAATTTTAACTACAGAAAACAGCTTCTACAAAACGCATTTAAAAAATCCTTGCTCAACATTATTCGTGAAACGGCGCGCTTCAATATCCCAGACATGCCCAACTCTATTAGAGCCCCCTTCACAGCCCCTTTAAAGGAACACTGAGGAGAACTCTATCAAATTTTTTTTGTTAAGAAAATCTGATAGTTCGGCATCTCATGGCTTTGTTGCCGCTTGTCCGGGAGCGAAATATGCATTTATTTCAAAGAAATTTGGATTCGAAGTTGAAAAACTTTTTCCCGCCGCTCCGATTCAAACTCGATAACTTTTATGACGTCACGGAGAACTCTTATGACGTCATAGGACGGAATGACGTGAACGTGACGTAAACGCAGACTCCGTGATTTCTGGTGGTTAGCGGTGCGGTCTAGCAGTTGCCGATATGAAAGCTACCGCAGCCGCACGTTGAAGGCAGCTATCGGGGGTCGCTACCGTCGCTTCGTTTACGTTTGCACCGGCGTCTTGCCAGCGTTACGATGGATCCCGTTCCCGAACCCGACGGCGTACTTATTGCAAAAAAAAACCGGCCTGCTTTTCAGCGACCTCAGCCCCAGAGAGCGTGCGATGCTTTCGAGGAAACACGGTTAGGTTAGGCGCCGGCGGGTCGTTTCCCCCTTCCGCCGTGAGCAGCCGCTGCAAACTAAATATCATAACCTCAGTGCGGGGAGTCGCAAGGGGCCAGGACAAGGTCGGCGCGTTGCGCCCATCGGAGGCTGGCCGGGGCTTTGGGGCCAACGGACTGTGATTCCTTGAACGACGCGGTTGCACGGTGAAGCAGGCGGCGTCGAGGTCTCCCACGGTTGCAAGGGCCAAGTTATTTACTTTTTTTGCCACAAAAAACGGATGGGTGCTGAAGGGCGGTCGCGTTTAAAGTTGGCGGCTTGAAACTAAAGCCAACGCACGACGCTTCAACGGCTTCCGCTAGATCCAACGGGTGCACTGGATCGCGCCCACTTGCATGTGCCTTCAGATGTGTACTGTGAATAGATTAAATTAGCGGACATAACTTCACCAGCGAAAGCGCGATGCACCAGGAGAAGAACACAGGACAACGCTGGACTAACAACTGAAGTTTTATCGAGAAACGGCCATCTTAGGACACCAGAAGACGCATGCATATCAGACACACAAAAAACTAAAAAACCAAATACATAAGTAAACCAAATAAGCATGCGTCTTCTGGTGTCCTAAGTTGGCCGCCAGAAGACGCATGCATATCAGACACACAAAAAACTAAAAAACCAAATACATAAGTAAACCAAATAAGCATGCGTCTTCTGGTGTCCTAAGTTGGCCGTTCCTCGTATAAACTTCAGTTGTTAGTCCAGCATTGTCTTGTGTTCTTCTTTTCCTGGTGTCTGGTGCTTTCGCTGGTGAAGTTATGTCTGAAATACACCAACTAGCCCACATGGTTACCTTGTTACAGATTAAATTAGCCGAGAGCTCGAAAAGAACAGCTCCGCCCAACTGCCGAAACTATTGAATTACATCACAACTCGCACCTCGCCGCGGAGCCGAATCAGTCTGGCCGGGCCGGCGGCGACTGGCGCACTCGGCGCGAAATGGAGACATGCTCCAAGTCCCCGCCAGTGCGGTCAGAGTGCGCCGAAGCCGCCGAACGCATCGGCGGTTAAGCGCAGTTGGAGTATAGACCCGAATCAAGAGCCGCTCTCGGGCGCGGCCATTTTCCGCCGACTGGCGCGCCGCGCTGCGGGCGTTTCACTGGGGACTGCGGGTCTGCGGCAGCTCCGCGGGCCGCGCCTGCATATAGCCGTGAACTACTGCCCTGCGCGCGCTATAAAAACCTTGCCTAGCATACTTCCACAGCATGGTTGTATTGCAGGTAGTCTTGGCGTTATCAAAAGGATAAAAATTGATGACATATAGTTCGGCATTCACGATAATTGTGCCGGCGCTTAGCACGCGCTCGCGCTTATCTCGCTACCGTCTTGGTGCTCCGTCGCAAAGAAAAAAATTTTTGGTCAGTATCAAGCATTATGTGCACAGCCAGCATGCAATTTCAGCTCTAATGCGCTCTTAATCCTTTCTGCCGGCCATAAAGCACCCACCACAAATAGGGCATTCTTGTCGCCAGCTACGTGGTGCGCAAGTTACATCAGCAATTTATTGTTGTGAGCTCAACTGACTGGCATGGCTAACATAAAACAGCTTTAGTCATAATTTATGCTATCTGGCGCATAAAAACGTATTTTGAATCAATATTAAATCAATTGAATCAACATTGAAAGACTGAATCAATATCGGCAGGGATGCCAGCTTTCACTAATTCTGCGGCCTGAAGTCGCGTTTATTTTATTCGGAAGCTCTCGGCGCGTGTGACAGCGTCGCGTAGCCGCTTGGCCAAGTGTCACACAATGTAATAAAATCGTGCATATATTGCTGTGGTTCAAGCAGGTACCAACAGCAGAGAGATAATACGGTCCGCCCTTTACCCTGAGATATCTGTGGAAATAGCAACTTAAATTGGTAGCGGTTGTGCTTACATCCACGTGCACGAAATGTGTTTAACGGAAACAAGAGCAAGCTCAGCGCATGGATGTCGAAGACGTGCTGCTGATTGAAAACATGCGCTTCGCCTGGACAACCTTCGGACTGCAGCTGGCTGATCCCGTTACAGCTTGCACATCACTGCACCATCGAGTCAAATCAATGAATATACATCCTGATGCATAAAATTATCATAGATGGAAGCGTACGTAAAACGCGGCGACAAACGACACTCCCGCGCAAAATGTGCTTGTAAGTACCTGTTTCGAATCCGCACCCTACCTGGTTGACTGCCCTCGGATATGTGTGTAACAATGTGTGTCAGATAACCGTAGAACGGCCTGGGGAAATCTGAGTAGTGATGCACAGCAGACATTCGCATACGTCAGGTGATAGAGCGCATCAGCGACGGAAGCGAAGAACACGTAAAAACGCATTCTACGCGCCGACTGCGTGACCCGCTCGCAGTCCAACGTTCCGCGCGCGCCGACAGATGGCGATTGGTGTCGAGAGTAGGAGCGCTTCGGCAGCCTGCGTGCGAGGGTAAAAGAATCTGGTCTATAGACGGTCTCGCTTTGGCCGAGGTGACGTCGCCGTGCAGCGCGCGCGTTACGCCGAAGCATAAACGCGCCTTAACAGAGCCTCCTCTTAACCGCTAAACAACGTATTCGCTGGCGGCATCTATGGAAGCCACTGAAACCCCCCGCCCACTCATTGAATAAAAAAGGAATCCCGTGACGAGGCTCGGAATCGAACTAGGGCCTTTGGCGCTTCAGGCTGAGGCGCTACCAATCCGCCACGACGGCTCAAGGTGTAGCCATCAATAAAGGTTCATCTAGTGAATGCACTCTTTCGATGCAGAAATCTCCGCCCTTTCGCTACGTATATCCCGGCCTAACAGAGCTAGGCCATCAGCAATTTTTCCTAGTACCTTGTACCTTGTCTCCCGTTCCTAATAAACGATTTTCGTTAAGTAGTTTGAAGTCGACTGGCACAGCCGGGAATGTTTCGCCGGGCGAGCGTGCGATGACACAAGTGCTCTTTATACTGCGAACTGCCTTGCACGATCACCGACCATCGTGCCATCACAGTTTTTCATCGACCGTGGCGATCATCTGACCAGCCTTAACAGGTTCCTTCAAAGGTTAATTAGCACTTGAAGCGGCGCTTGGAGTTCCTCTGCTTTTCGGCGTTTGTATATCGAGGCGCGTAAAAAACAAAACCACGGGGCACGCAAAGCTCATAGCCGCGAAGCGCCATAAAGAATTGAAACTCTCCTGGCCGCCTGTGGCGCCGCCAAGCATCGGTTTTCTTTGCTTCCAACATTCAGGTTGTCTTTTGTCTGCCTTCCTTGTATGACAAAAGTGCGCTATCGGTTTTAAAACAACACTTACTTTATATTGAACCGCGTTACCTTCCTTTGTCCGCCTCAAAGATTCGCGACCCCATGTAGGAAGGAAAATTCCTCCAATTTGGCGTCTCTTGTCCTATGACGTCGCCACGCTTGTACTTGTGAGATCGGCCTGTGGCGCCGATACCTGTATTTTGTTTATTGCTATTTTCTACTTTACAAGCGCTTTGCTTTCAGTAAGAGCGGTGTTTTTGTGTTCAGGAGCTGGTATTCTATCGATACAAGCCAACTTCAATTTCCCCTCGACGTCCCTTTAAGGTGGCATCTGCAAGAATTGCTTTCCTTGCTCACCGTGAAAGACCTGGCAAAGAAGCCAGAAATGTCGGCATTACTCTCGAACAGCTGCCCAGAAGAAGTGTCTACTCGAACAGGATTCGTCTTCTGCCAACTGCAGCTCACAAGGCAAGCGTTCCTGCCCAGCGTATGCCAGCCAGGCGGCTGTGCCGACATCGGGATCGGTATCGTATTAAGTGACCATTAAAGCTCTGGCAGCCAAAAGCCTGACAGACATTCCGAACAGGATTCTTCAGGCGAACCTGGACGCGTGTCTTGGGACAAAAGGCTTTCGTGGATTCACGTCTAGAACGAAATCTAATACCATCGTTGTGTGGCTCCCGACTTTGGCTGCTGTCGAGCGTCTGCAAG
The DNA here is from genome assembly GCF_052857255.1 of Amblyomma americanum. Lineage (NCBI taxonomy): Eukaryota > Metazoa > Arthropoda > Arachnida > Ixodida > Ixodidae > Amblyomma > Amblyomma americanum. Next base: position 36,616,090 of record NC_135499.1, on the reverse strand, counting down.
CGCTCAAGTGCATATCGATTACTAGCGAGATCTCGGTGCCGGTCCAGGTGTACCTAGTAGAAGGTTCGGAACTACAACGCTGTGTTGTTTACAACGTCAACGTGGCCGAAGACCCGACGACCCTCCAGCGTGAGCTGTACTGTCCAACCCACCGTGTCATCCAAGCGCGGTATACGGGAAAGGGGCGCTCGTGCATCGTCACACTACAGGGCCCACCAACTCTCCCAGAACGACTTTACTACTATGGCTGTATTCTGCGGCCTCGCCCTTACAAACCGAGTGCTGTCTATGGCTACAGCTGTTTCTGACCTGGTCACATGCGCCGATCATGCCCTTTTGCAACGCAAGATGAGGCTCGGCCACAAGGCACACCGTCTTACAAGTGCGGACTTTGCAAGACTGACGACCACGAGATCACCTCTCCAACTTGCCCAACAAAACAGAAAGCAACTGAGAAGGTTCGGCGTGGGATCCGTAAGCAAGTGCCTCCTAATTAAAACAGAGCCCCGATACAGACATCCAACAGGTTTGCGGCTCTTCAGTGGGATGAAGACGACTGGCCGGAGCTTTCTGAGCCCAATCCACCTGTAGACCCTGCCTAACAGTCGTACAGTGATAAAGTTCGCAAGGATCGCCGTCGCCTTCAAGCTACACAAAAGCACAGCATACTGGAACCTCTGCGTGAGGACATGGCAGCAGTTGACGACCAAATTGCACGCCTTTTAACCGAAGTCTCTAAGCTACGCCAACGCCGGGAACTGCTTGCTCGCCGTAGACAACCAGCGGAATCCCACTCCACACCAATCAATGCTGCAGCGCCTTCGGCTACGTCCAGCCCTCACGCGTTTTTCGCCGACTCTACCAGGTCTTCAGCATTAATGCAGGATAACTCAACAACATCCCTCCTCCGATTTATGGTAAACCAGTTATCTAACCCGACATCAGTTTTATTACAACGCTTGGAAGCCTAATCGAAAATGGCGAGTACACGTTGTTGTGGTTTGCTCCAATGAAACTGCAGAGGCCTCTCCACAAAGCTGGGAGAGCTCAAATCTCGACTTCGCATGAACAAGCTCCAGGTGTGGGCCCTGCTACTGCAGGAGACCAGTGCCTTGCCATCCATTCCGGGCTTTAATGGATACAAGTCTCCTTCAATGAACGACCGTCGTGCGCACACTGTTGCCCCTCCGGAAAAGGCGGCGGTGTACGTTGATGCACGTTTTACTCAAGTTCGCCTCTCTCTAGAAAACTGGTGCACCTCATATCAAGAGGTAGCCGCAGTGGCTGTGAAGCTTCCCAAGGCAACTGTTGTGGTCGTGTCATACTATGTAAGACCCGCCGGTGGAGCTCCTTCCCGCATTAACCTGGGGTGGTTATTAATTCTACGACGACAGCACCTAGGGTGGCCTGTTTTAGTCGGTGGTGACTTTAACGCCCCTCATCCGGACTGAGGTTACCCCGCCGTCCAACATATGCTCCGGACCTTACGTGGTGGTCAGGACCCGGGACTCCATCGTGGCACCTGGAGCCAGACTGCTGGGTAGTGACCACCATCCTATCATCATCGGTCTCCAACAATCAAGGGCCCGGCGATTACGCCGTAGGTGTTCTGTGGTCAATTGGGACACGTTTCGCACCACCGTCGAAGATCTCTCTCTGCAATCATCTGCACTACTTGTGGACTGCTTACAAACTGCGCTGAATAAGGCTACTGCTGTCACCTGGGCGGACGTGAATCGCCCGGCGACGGATGTTGTTCTGCTTAACCTGTGGGCTGCTCGCCGACAAGCGGAGATAGCAGCTTCCCGAGACCCGACTTCTGCGCAAGCACGGACAAGGCTGAATTACCTTACTGCCAAGGCTCGCAGATATGAACGCGATCTCTCGCGACGGCAGTGGCATGCATGGTGTGAGCAGTTCTCGACAAAGTCATCGAATGCTGCTCTCTGGTGAACGTTTCGTGCAATGGAACATTGTTCCCGTCGTCCTGACGCAGCGGCCACAGCATGCTTCGCAGCTAACTTAGCTCCGGATGATTTCGCCAGAGAGGCAGCGCGGAAGTTTTTCCCAAGTATGATGTGTTGCCTCTAAGGGTCATAGGAGCCCCCTTGGCTGCCATTCCAGCATATGTCGATAAGCGCCGAACTACAGCTGACGCCGAGGGAACTGCAAGCGCATTTTCAATGCCCGAGTTGCTTGCAGCAATAGACGAGGCCCGCCGGAAGACTGCGCCCGGTCCGGATTCCATTCCGTACGAGGTATGGATAGAAGGCCTCGTACCAGAAACCTGGAAATTGGCTATTGTGATCCCCAAACCAAAGCCGGGGAAGGCGCCGACAGACCTCGGACATTTCCGGCCTATATCGCGTACGCCAACATTATGCAAGCTTACCGAAAAAAAAGCCTGCCACACGACGTCCTGGTGGCTTGAGCTCCATTGTTTCTACCATCCCGCCCAAGTTGGATTTCGTACGTCAATAGGTACAGAAGATGGACTGGCTGTCTTGGCGTCAGCAGTTCTGGCCTCAACTCGCAGCCACAATGTACGTACTGTACTGCGTTTGAAAAGGCGTACGATATCAGTCATGCTGCTATCCTGGAATCGCTTGACATGCTGCATTTCCCCGTTAGAGTGCGCAATTTTGTTAAATCCTTCCTTGAAGGCCGACACTTTTCCATACTCCTCGGTGGTGAAGCTGTCGGATCATTTGCGCCTCTTCGCGGCGTTTCCCAGGGATCGGTCTTATCGCCAACATTATTTAATATTACTTTTATCCCCCTTGCTTGACGCGTACATAATGTCTTTGAGATTACGTTCTTATTGTATGCTGATGATATAACGGTGTGGAGCACTGACAACGACCTGATGACTCAAGCAGCAGGCCTACAATCAGCCATAGATATTACGTCGACTTTTGCTTTTTTAATTGGTCTGCAGCTTTCAGTGAGCAAAAGCATGTTCGTGTCAGTCGCCAACCGCTGTGGGCGCCGTAAATTGGCTGCAACACCAATTCGTCTCCATCTATCCGGAACTCCAATTCAAGAAAGTTCGACCGTAAAAATCTTGGGCTTGACAATACGCGAGTCAGGAACAGGTACTGCTTGGCTTTCTCGGGATAAAAAGCAAGCAATTCAGGCTTTGGGTCTGATTAGGCGCATTGCTCCTAAAACAGGAGGAGCCCGCTCTCATGTTGCACGACAGTTTGTGCGGGCGGTTGTGCAAGCGCGCCTCGTTCACCAAGCGCAATTCTAGCATTTGACGAGGGCTCAGTGGGATTGTCAAGAAGCTGTTAATCGAGAGGAAATGAGGGTCATCATTGCCTTCCCCGCATTACCCCGATCGTGGCGCTCCAAAAACATGTGCAGCCGAATACACTAGATGAGCTGGTGCAGCAGCGACGCGATGCTCGCCGCCTAAAGTCAAACCTTACACACACAACGTGTGCATTTAGGGCATATGCTTCATCGCCCTCCATTCTACAGCCGCGCCCGTCAGTTCTTCCTCCTTGGCGTTTTGTGCAGCTAAGCGACAACAAGTCAACTGATCTACGTCGGCCATCATCTACTCGCGCGGCATCGTCGTTTTGCGACCAAATTACAGAGCAAGACGCCAATCTGCCGCATGGCTCCATCGTTATGTACGTTGACGCAAGCATCCAGGCCTGCGAAACAACAACAGCAGTTTACTGTCCTTGCAAGCCTGCTCTGAACAAAACGTCAAGGTTTCGCCTCTCAGAACCTTCTTCCTCCTTCTGTGCGGAGATGCTTGTGGTTCAAGAGGCACTTTGCTCTGTGGCCGCCGTTCCCATGCTACCCACGGCCCGCATTGTCATTCGCACCGACGCCCTTCACGTCACACGCCTTCTACAACGAGTCAGTCGCACCCCAGAAATCTGCCAAGGCATCCATCGTCTAGCGGCACGCATGCCGCAGCAAATCCGCATTGAGTGGGTCCCGCGTGACCTCCTGAGCGCACAAAGCCGCGCAGATTCTTCGACCTGCCTTTCGACCCCAACCTCGTCTTTGCCTTGAGTCCTCACTCTGGATGACACCACCCTCCTTTTAACAATTCATATTTGAACAGCGCAATAAAACAACGGGACACAACGAAGAAAGGACACCACAAGCGCTGACTCGCAACTAGATTTTAATTCACGTCCAAGCATCTTAAATACTAAGAACGCCAAACACAAACAAGAGGGAAAAACCAAAAGAAAAACGATACAAAGCTGCTAATCATGCCCACAAAGGTGACAATCAGCACGAGCGCGAGACTACACATCTTGGCCGGATAAAAACATCATCTCTTTATCAGTTAGTGTGACAGAAGGATCACTAATACAGCTATCAGGTTCCAAGCGGATGTGAAAAGCCTCCAAAATTTCCCGCGTTAGGCTGTCATTATGTTTTCCTAGGATGACGGTGTTAGACAACAGAGGGGTGCAAGTACCTTCTCTCCAGTGGCGGGCAAGGTTACAAGAAGACCCATTACCTCGGGACCTGTGGTGCTCACTAAGACGAGCGTTGATGCAACGTCCTGTCTGGCCAATATAACTCAACCCGCAAGTGCACGGAATCCTGTAGACAACCCCCACATTACAGGGCACAAAAGGGTTCTTATGGTTGGTCTGACAACCCCCAGTCTTTTTCTTCGCGGTTGTTGCCTTAGCCTTCTCTTCCACCTGCCTGCAAACACCTCTAAGTTTTTTAGGCGCTGAAAAGACCACATCAACATCGTATCTCGCCGCAACATTCTTCAAACCATGTCCCACACCATGCGTGTAAGGCACCACCACAAACTTCTTTTTTTCCCTTTTTGGCTTATCCCCGCTCTTGATCCATCTAAGAAGCTTATCGCATTCCCTGGAGATCACATGAGAAGGGTAACCACTAGATTTTAATCGGCCAACTAGACGCAAAATACTTTCATTGATTCTTTCAAGACATGACTTGTTCATGGCAGATTTCAGGCTAGAAAAAACAATGCCATTTTTTACCAGTTTTGTGTGGCTTGATTGGTAATTTAGAAAAAACTTGGTAGAGCGAGGGAAATATTCCCAACACAAATGACGCTCTTCCAACAACAGTCTTAAGTCCAGAAATTGAAGTACATCTTGTTTAGGAAGTTCAGTCGTGAAAGTTAGTCCCATCGCGCATTCTCTGAAAACCTTCAGTACATCTACCACGCTACGCGTCAAGTAACCCTTCTTAACAAAAACAATATAATCATCGACATACCGAAAAATCCTCAGAACCAACCCGTCACATCTCCTGTCTATGGATCTGTCTACCCTGGCAAGGAAGATATTGGCTAACACAGGTGCTACTTTAGATCCTATGCACACTCCATCATTCTGCGCAAACGATTTCCCTTTCCATTCAATGACAGTTGAACGGAGGTAAAAAGACAGAATCTCTAGGAAGCTCTCAAGGGACACACCACATCTAGCAATAAAATCAGTTTCATTGTTGTAATCAGCGATGCACATTTTTACACTTTTCATGAGGTCATCATGAGGTAGAGAATAATATAGGTCTTGCACATCAATGCTGAAAGCATCACACCTTCCCGGGTTATTGGATTTTAGGAAGTCAACCAAAGCACCAGAATTAGAACAAGAAAGGAAACAAGAAAGGACAACCTTTTAACAAGAACCTTTTAACAAGAAAGGAAAACCTCCGGCGCCGCACACGTGCTCTTATCCCTCCGTGTGCGGTAATCCTCCTCCGTGGTCTTACCTGTGCAGAGGAGGTTGCGCTTCGGAGGATACGGGTCTGGGTTGCCCTCACTCCAACTGTGACACGCAAGTGGCCGCATTTCAAAGATTTATATCTCCGCCCCGGGTGTCCAGCCTGCAAGAACAGAGACTGTGAGGCGGATATCCACCACCTGTTGTGGGACTGCCCGGCGCTGAAGCCGACGAGAATTCAGCACCTCGCGGTAGTGGGACTCTCACCGGACAATCCGGATTGCTATATTGCCTGGACACAGGGTTCATGTCATCGTTCACTTCTTGATTTCATCAAATCAGCCCACCTTTTTTCATTTATTTAAGCATCTTACTCATCTCTCACTTCATAGTTTTTATGCCCAGAGGCAATAAACATCGCTTAAAAAAAATTGTCTACTCCATTGTAATCAACGACTTAGGTACATTACACGCTGCCACATACCGCCTTGTTTGAGATGGTAAGAGAAGGCATTGATTCCATGTGAGCAGTACGATCCAGAACCAATGCGGATGGATTTCTGGAATTGCTAGCCATCTATTTACGTTATACCTATGTAAAGTTTCATGATAATCTGTACATTCAGTGCAAGGAGTATGCACCGGTTCCTGCGTTGCAGCAATTCTCAGTGACCTTCTGCTGACCTGACTGTCAAAATCGCCAATAGAAGCTTTTCGTGGCACGAATATGATAACGACCTTCCGGTTTGTGTACAACTTCCTAGTAATCCACAACCTAACCAAGGGCAACACAAGGACATTGTTGACATTTTAAGACCTCCGAAGTTCTTGCCAACTTCGAGCTGACCAAAGAAAAGCTAGTGAAAGTACAGTTTCAGTTTCTCAATCTATGACTGTACATCGGAGAGGCCCATATGTGCTTGTGTTATCTTCCGCAGTCGAAAAAAAATGCTATGGCTACAGACGCACTAAAAATGCCCTAAACAGCTTGTGTATTAACCGACAGCATTAAAGTGTCGAGGCCCAACTGACGCGGTTACGTGAAGCTAGTTTCCCAGATTTCCTCATTTGCAGCGTTGGCTTCAAGGTGATGAAAAAAATTTGCCAATCGACCCCAGCGAGGCTTCAGAAAGAAGACGGAAGTTAGCTGTCATGCCATATGTGCACGGTATCAGCCACGCGCTAAAGAAAATGATCGGGCGGGCTGCTGTGAACTTAGCATGCAACGCACCCAGCAAAGGTGCTTCAAAGACCGCCCGGTGTAAGACGAAGCAAAGAGGCAAATTCACAGCATGCGACAGTGACTTGGTTTACAAAATCCCTTTGTCATGCAGAGCATCATATGTTGGGAAAAAAAGGCCGGCGTGTCAACATTAGTCTACTGGAGCATTTCGGCAACACAGGCAGGATGGGGCAGCAAGCAACCGAGACACATGTTGTACAGTGAATGCATTTCGCGCTTTCGATGTTGTAAAATTCTGAGGAAATATAATCGATAGCCCATGCGCGAGATTTATGAGGTGTGCATCATATTTACGAATTAACATTCGTAAGCACATCATTCCTAATGTTAATGAAAAAATAAGTTGACTGGATGTCACGGATTTAGTCCATGATTATATCTGGGTAAATAATCATGCGAGATGTCACAAAATGATGATTCCATGACCTTCGTTCTCGGTATTTTGGATGGTGCTTCCTGTATTTATTGCGAGCAAAGCAATAAATTCATCAGTAGCGCTGTATCTGTGTCATCTTCTCGGTGTCCTGTTACCCTGCGCGGTTTTGCAAAGTATCATGCACCAACTGGCCCGGCGGCTTTCAGTGAAATAGTTTAGTGACCTCGCGCAAATTTTTCTTAATGGCTTTTTGAGTTTACTGGCTACAGACACGGAAGATATATTAACTTGGCACTGTTACCTGCCTTTCAAGATGTAACATACTTGGTATAATAATGAATGCATGCTTTGTGTGGCGTTGAAGCAGACCACTGTCATGGAAGGAGTTGCATCACTGACTTTGACACAGATACTATATTTTCTTCTGTCTCAGTGAATGTTACACCTGTCTTGTCGTTGGTGTGATTGTAAAGCATTACGAAGTGCGCTATATTTTGGTCTGTTGTCGTGGTGTTTTGGGCCTTTTATAGTGAGTTCACTTTCCAGCAAGGCCAGTGGTTTGCACTAGCTTGTAGCAGTTCATGCTGAATTAATTTCATCGCCTGACCACCTTCACTCCATTTCCTGACAGGTAGCTTTCTAGCTCATACTTGGTTTATATAATGCCGTTTAGAGCTATGTTCTCTGAGACCACAAAGGCCTCATTGGAATGGTGTAGAGAACGACAGCTGGCGCTTGCTCGCCATATGGGCAGATTTGATTCTCTTTGTTAGCATTAGCATGCATAATATCACGCATCATTAATGAGAACTATGTTCTCATTTTATAAGGATCATTGAGAAATGCAAACTGATATGAAATGTTGTACTGTTCTTGTGTAAAATGCAGACTCACAACATGCATGCTGTTCTGTGAAGAAAATCCTGATGTGGCTGAGAACCTGTTCGTCGGGGGAGGATGACTACTCAGCAGGCTCATCACTGCGGTTCACTACAACTTGCAGTCTGTCGTGATTATGGATGTTCAGCATAAGCTACTTTATGTTTGCGTACAAGCTATTCCTGGGAGTTAGTGTCACAGTGCAAGCCTTCCTCAAGCTGGTTAATAATGATGCACAGGCATGAATTTTTGATTCTTTCTTCTGAAAAAATAAAAAGAAGTAGATATAACTGCAATTCAATCTTATTTTTGTAGCACCATAACACTAATAAAGCAGGCATGGTGCAGTCATTACTTGGATGGCAGTAAGGAATTCATTCCCGAAGCTTCTTGTGCTTTGTGGATGTCTTTGTCCTGACAGTGAAAATTTTACACATTTCTACGGTATTGTGATTTGCGAGTCAATAAATGTTTTTTTATTGGCGCATTGCCTGTCTACGGCTATGAAGAGCATCAGTAATACAGGTATATTACGTTATGTAAGCATTATAACGGTAAATTTAAAGAGCACTTAAGGAAAGCAATAAATGTGAAAACAAACTATGAACCCATTGCATGCATTTTTCCTGAAGGGTGTAGGGGTGTAAGAAGCGCTGAAACGCCAATGGCTCGGCGGTAATAGCGTGCGAGTCGCCATAACGCCTTTAGGTCATTTTTTTTTCATTTTCGGGCTGGTTCTTTCGCGATCACCCCGCGTGAAAGGTGTATGAAAACACCAAGACTCCCTTCAAGGCCGGGTGCGAGTTAGACACCTGAAAACGCCTTTAGAAGTGTATTTTTTTACAGTGGTATACCCATGGGCGAGATAAACGTCGCGTAACGACTTGCTCTTTCTGTCAGGGGCACTTGCCAGTACCCCGCGTTAAGTGAAGGCACAGCTGGTCGCGTTTTATTGCATTTAGCCGGCGGTAATCAATGCAAGGTCTAGGGGCCCTTGCCAGGTACCGGCACTAGCATGAGGGGAGACGTATATTCGCTCTCTGACGGAACTATAAACCCCAGCTCTAGCACCCGTTCTATTTCAGAAGCTAAAATTTCCTTCTGCTGCGGAGAGAATCGATATGGTCTAGAGCGAATGGCTTGGTCTGATGTTAGTTAAATGTCGTGTTCTATTAAATCAGTTCTCCCTGGCTGGTCCGAAAAAAAAAACAGCCTGAAATTCGCACAGTAGTCTCTCCAGCTCTTCCCGTTTTTTCTGCACTCACATTCTCCTCTGTACGAATCCTCTCGAGCAGGTTTTTGAAGGGGTGTGATTCGATCTCGCCCCCTGAAAACAAAAATTCTGTCTCCACTTCTTCTGGTACATTTAGTGCAAGGTGGACAATGGCTTCGCGTTCCCTGTAAGGCTTCATGAGATTCGAGTGATAAACCCTCGTTTCCCTTTTTCTCCGGCCTGCCATCCTAACCACATAGTTAACATCGGATAGCTTTTCAACTACTTCGGCAGGCCCTTCTCACTGAATAGCGAGCTTGTGTGCCCGTGAAGCAGCTAAAATCAACACTTGGGGCCGAATTATAAAACACTCCTTAGCATACTAAAGGCACCTCACGCAACGTAAGGCGACCTTATGTCAATTTTGAAACGCCCCTCACTAAGGAGCCCTGAGTTAGGGCCTCCTTTGTGCTTCCCCACGCTGAGCGAGCCGGCATGCAACCTTCACGCTCCTTTACCTGACGGCAAGCTTCTCTGCAAAGCTCTGCACGCGGTATGCTCTTTTGCGCACGGCTACGGCGTGCCTGTGCGCAGCGCGGACGAGCGCCGTGTTTTTCTCCGACTGTTCCCCATGCGTGCAGTGGGTCGAGGCGCCGCTCTTCAGCTTTCCCGAACAAGGTGTTCCCGAGTACGTCCGTGTTCCTGTGCCGCAGGAAACAGAATAACGCAGGCACTGCCGTCCGTCACCCGAGACGGCAGCTTTGAAAGATACGTCAGGTTCTTGCGCCGCGCACGTGAACTTTGGCGCGCCCGTGTTTACGAGCTGCCGCCGAATTCTTGGCTCGATAGCGCTTTTCAAAAACAAGCTGTGCTGGCTATTCTGGAAGAGCTGCAGCTGCTTGCGAGTGCCGACAATACAGGATCCCCGCTACCGCCCGCCCTGAAGCTCCTGATCACGCTCCGGTTGTACGGTTCTCAGCCTGCTCGGCCTGCTGTCAACAGAAGAATGTGTGCGTCTCGTTCGGAAGTACGTCCGGCTGCCGAGTGCTTTTGAAACAAAGACGACGATGACAAGATTTTACGGCATCGGAGGTTTCCGCGGTGTTACTAGGTGCACTGACTGTATGTATGTGCAGCACCGGTGGAGAAGTGTACAAGAACAGGAAAGGTTTCTTCTCGATAAATGTGGAGGTAAGTAACATTTATTGCTCTCAGATATTTCACATCTAGTATACCTTTTGTTGTTGGCAAGAAATGCGAATTCGTCTCCAGAAAAGGGCCTGTTGCTTTGTGACGGCTTGCAGCAGTGTTGAACGGTACACATCAATCAAGGACGTGCATGTAGGGTTATGCGACACAAATGCTTTGTGTCGTCATGTGGAACTCTCTCATCATCATCATCATCATCATCAGCCGTACTACACCCACTGCAGGGCAAAGACCTATCTCATGTCTATCTAATTAACCCTGTCCTTTGCCAGTTGCATCCACCCTTTGCCTGCAAAATTCTTAATCTCATCCGCCCACCTAACCTTCTGCCACCCTTAGCTACTCTTACTTTCTCTTCGTATCCACTCCTTTACCCTTAAGGACCAGCGGTTATCGTGCCTTCGCATTACATGCCCTGCCCAAGCCCATTTCTTTCTCTTTATTTCTACTAGGATGTCATTAACCCGCGTTTTTTCCCTCACCCACTCTGCCCGCTTCCTGTCTCTTAACGTTATACCTACCATTTTTGTTTCCATGGCTCGCTGCGTTGTCCTTAAGCTGAACTCTTTTTGTTAGCCTCCACGTTTCCGCCCCGTACGTGAGTGCCGGTAAGATACAGCTGTTGTACAATTGTTGTTGTGGAACTCTCTTGAATGGTGATACTCCCTTCCTTAATACATTTATTAATTCCTCTTAATTAATTGCAATTATGCTATCACAGTGATTTCCTAACATTAATTAATGATCAGTTATGTCAATTACTGATGACTATTGATGACCTTGAATGACAATTGGTTTGATTGACAGGTTGAGCCGACACTTGTACACATTTCCAGCCGACAGGTCTTGCACACACTCATGAGGCATGAAAGGCTGTTGCCTTAAAAATGTTATGAGCCTGGTGTAGGTTCACCTATGTTGAATAGTTTACAAGGCGACAGGGTACACTACATTTGCATGTACTCTACGTGGAATTATGCTCACACACCACAAGCCTTGCAATGCCCTTATTTCCCGCAGCCCTTCACCGTCAACCTAACCTGCCTGGCTCGGGTTGGCATAGCTGGCTGTCAAATTAGCCCTGGTACGTCTGGCCGAGGAGATGCTCAGTGCTTAATTTGTCGCCAAGTAAAGTGTTTGTTTCTTTCATGTGCCACAATGGTCTGAATATCCTCTTTTTGTTTCATTTACAGGCTATCACATGCTCCAAACTTCAGTTTTATGGCGCTGTGTGAAGTTGGCCTGGTTCTGTTCACGATAACCGCATATTCTGTAACATCCGAGTAATGGCGAGCTACCAACAAAAGGCAGTACCTTCCGTCCTCCTTGGAAATCAAGGATGCGCGTTTGCCCTTCCTGATGACGCTACTCAGGAACCCGCAAAGATGTGCACAGAAAATGCAAGAGAAACAATTTTGCAGCATTGGTGTGTAATATGCATGTGTTAATTTTCTTGCTTCCGGCAGGTACAACAGGAGCCATATTAAGACGCGGAACTCAGTAGAGCGAGCATTTGTATTGTGGAAGAGGAGATTCTTGTGCTTGGGAAAGAAGCTTGAAACTAAGACGGAACGGTCAGCTGCCATCATAACGGCGTGCGCAGCACTACATACCATTTCGTGTACCCTGAGGGACCCAGTTCCAAATGGCGACGAGTCCGAGCACGAAGATGTTGAAGGACCATGCCCCCCGACACCCATCTGGGCTCCCAGCTGAGAGCACGACTTATTCAGCGGTGCTTCACTAACAACCAGAGTGGAGGTAGCAGTGAGAAGGACTCTGATTAGAGGTTAATTTGTGTGTTGAGAGCTTTGAAGTGCAGGTGAATATCAGCATGAACGGAGAATGCTGCAGGAATGCTAAAATGACCTATACAGTTGCTAAAGGGTTGAAAGACAGTGGCACAATACTAGGCACAATGACTTTATTCAGTGCTGCTTTGCAGAGAGAGCCTATAGTTGCATGGTAAGTACAGCTTGCTTAAGCTTCAGTGTTTTTTCTTTTTCTCGCAACACATGCATCATCTTATGAATTGCACTTCTTTTTGTTCCTCTCAGCGTATTGCTGCTCTTTTAGCGCATGCTCATCTGCAATAACTTTCAGCCTTGACTGATGTTCGATGCACCTTTGTGTCCGCTCATCCTCTCTAGCCTGAAGCCGTGCCTCAACGTCTGTCGACAGAGCTTGCTCCATGGCGGCAACCTGACCACTTTGCCGACGGTGAACCGCTGGCTTGGTTTCTGTGTCGTCGCTGTGTGTAGACCTGGGGGGCTTCCTCTTCCTCTTCGGCTGCCAGCCGGGCACTGCTGACAGCAGGTGCTGGCCAGCTGTGGAGCGCTTCATCCACCATTTGGCTGCCATTAGCTTGGCTGTCCTGTGTGTATTCAGCAAGAAATTGTGATAAAGCGTTTCAATATATTCTTGATCAAATCAAGCAAGTAAATGCCACTGAACAAAACAAGACCTCTTTTCTTGGTGTCTCAAGCACAAAGACTACAGCCTATCGTTACTGTATTTACGCGACCGTTTACCGGGTCCGGTTAGTGATATCTACGCATGCGCGGCCATTGCTGGGCCGCTAACACTTTACGGGATCTCTTTTGGCGTTGCGGAGAGTTAGCATTCTCGCGTAAAAAAACATGGCGGAGCCCTGCACGGCCGCTTCGGACCAAAAACAGCACCGCCGCCGCATTCTTCGGCACAATTTCTCGCTATAAATGAAGGATTTCGCTTTTAATTCGCATACTCTCAATTATACGTCGAAGTTTGAGTAGCAACTAGCCCATGTTTTTGAGATCATTTGGCGATTTTTGAGCAATTAAACCTAACTATACATAGCCAAAATAACACTGCTGCAGCTCTTCAATTTTGTGCCCGCATTTTGCTATATCTTCAGTTTTCTTCCTAAAATAAAAGACTGGAAAATAAAAGTTGCTCCAGCCCAGTCTCGGACGGTCTCGAGGGGAGCGCGCGCTTTTCTTCTTACGGCCTCCGCAATGGGGTCTGTTTCCGCCTCCCGCCGCACCTCGGTGGGGTTGCCACTGCCCCACCGCTCCGCCGCTGCGACCGCCGTTCACTCCGAAGGAGAACGCGTTCTCGCTCCCAGTCCGGCCTCAGCCCGCGTCAGTGGTAACCGTCAAGCCTTTATATTTTGCCTCTTACGCTTTACGCAAAGACCGCATCGTCAGCCACTTTGCCATGGGAGAAATCTGAAACAACGGATTAACGTTTGCGCTCTATCTCCTTAGCCCGACTGTGTATGGTCGAACGTGTGCTTAGGGCACAGACGTCAACACGTTCTACCCTTATATTTGGCTAAAAAGCAAGGGTTTCAGCTTCGATAGTTCGTCTTCTGGCAGGTTCTTTATGAGTGCGTAGAATGATATGCGGCATGTAATACTTGGATGGCACGTTTCAAAGCGTAAAGGATTCTGCAGAGCAAATATAGCTCCTGAAATTTCAAGCTCAACTGCTTTAACATTTGAATAATAGCGCCTTTATCAAGAATTCGTGGTGCTACCCAGGAAAACGCGTCATGCCATTCGCGAAAGGAAAGGTTATAGACGGAACCCAACCCTGGCTGCAGGAGCAGAGCACGCTGCAAGCACGCGACGTCCAAGAATTCCTCTTGGAAAGGCATTTTGTAAGTTTGGCGGCGTCTCACGACCGCCCGTCTCACCCCATGACAACGCAAAAATTAAGTCACTTGTTTACAGTAACTACAAGCATGAAATAACTGCCAGCAAAGAAAAAATAGTTAGGAACTGCGCTCTGTCTTGCTAAAATCGGAGTTTACGAGCTAGCAGACTTGTCTGAGAGGCGATGACTACCAGCTTTGTATTATTCTCCTGCACATCTGTAGCCTCATCATCTCTTTCGATAAACCTCCCGTGAGCATGAACTTTCCTCACGTCATTCAGGAAACAAAGCAGCACCGCAAAAAAGTTTTTCGCAACTTAACGGAGCTCCGCTAAACCTCACAGCAATGCGCGTTATACCAGCTGGCTTAGCTTATTATGTAAGGAACTAAAAATGAACATTTGCAATGCTTTCATGTTAGTAAATGTCCCTGAACTTAAGAGAATAGAGGTCATTGGACATTCAAGTGCATAACCTGAGGTCTTTTGCAATGATATTTTGAAAAAAATATTTCAGGCAGTTTCAGGAGACGCCGCAGGTTGAATATACGTGGACAACAAAAAATGCCGCTCTTTATGGTAGCTTAAGTCACTCATTGGGCGCACATACTTTCTGAAACTGCAATACTCAGTACGCGTCAGTATCTGGGGCAGCATACGCAGCTTGTACTGGTTGCCTCTGTTACGTTCTGTTAACGTTAATCAGGCCAGAATGACGACAAGGAAGCTTGCGTCCAACTCGAAAATTGTTAGTGGGCTAACTCGTGTCCTCAAAGAGAGAGCACGCACTTCGGCGGCGCAGCGACAAAACAGTGCTCGGTAAGCGAAGGTGAGAATGACGGTCGCTCTCGGCCTTGCAAAATTTAAAGGTGAAACACGCCTAATGCGCTTACGGCAGGTTTGAGAAGTACTTTGGTTTGGGCTAGTTGGTGCATAGCTTCTGGATGATGTCAGGACGGCGCGAAAAGAACAAGGACAAAAGAGGCACAAGAACACAACAGGACAGGTGCCAACTTGCAACTGAGGTTTATTCGCCCAAACCCTTACATTTTATGAAGCAACCAAGCCGTATCGCAGAAGCCTATCACACAAGAATAAGAGATTGTAAACAACAATCAGAATTCAGGAAGTAGGTGCTACTTCTAACGGACCGGAAGATACATACACATTCAGCACTGCACCCCATCAAAGCTGTCAAAGATCTGTACTATGACTGAACCGGAGAAGAAACGACCGGTTTGCCATATTAAACATCAAAAACAGTTCACCAAATGCAGGTCACAAGTTGTGTATCAGATTTCTTTAAGCTGCGGTCTCGTTTACATAGGGCACGGTCGATGTTTCCATGAACGTGTCAGAGAACACTTACGGAATGTGCGCAACCAACATGGAAGCTTCCTTGCAGACCACTGCAAAACTTGCAAATAGTGTCGTCCGGAACTAAACAGAACAATTTTTCTGAAGAGTGGAAAGACAAATTGGAGCGAGAAGTAGTAGAGGTATATTTTGTTAAGAAAGCGGGAAGCGCATGCGTTAGTAAACCATCCATTTCAATCAGTGATGCTGAGGTGGCTTTTCTCGAAAGCTGTCTTTAGGTTTTAATGTGTTGAAGTTTTCTCTGCATAGTTTGTTGTTCCTGGATGTGTTTTAACAGCCAAACGAAAATTGTGTAGAATTCAATACTTTCAGTTCTTTTACGCTGAGAGGATATCTCGAAGGTTTTAAGTTTTGACCCTTGTTTTAGTACTTTGACGCTGAGAGTACTTTCAAAGCTTTTAAGTTTTCATGTCCACCATTTTGTCCGAGTTTGTTTTTGGTCTTTCATGCATTATCACACGATGTGTTAAAGCAGGAATTTTGATATTGCGATCTGTTTGTCTTGGCTAAGCGTGTGCCTGTGTTGTGAGGATGAACTGCTTTCCTGTTGGTTTGGCGCACGGATAATCATGGGACTTAGTCAAAAAAAGTTTGCTTTTTTAGGAGTGTAGTGCTGAATGCATGTATGTATCTTCCTGTCTGTTAGAAGTTGCACCTACTTCTTGAATTCTGATTGTTGTTTACAATCTGTTATTGTGTGATAGGCTTCTGCGATACGGCTCGGGTGCTTCATAAAACGTAAGGGTTTGGGCGAATAAACCTCAGTTGCAAGTTGGCGCCTGTCCTGTTGTGTCCTTGTGCCTCTTTTGTCTTTGTTCTTTTCGCCCCGTCCTGACATCATCCAGAGGCAGTTTTGAGCATAAAGAGAGACTTGCACGCGGCTACAGTCATTCCAGAGAAATCTGGTGGCCTCTCGTTTGACAACAAAAGCTGAATTTCGAAGCAGTTTGTGTTAAGCCTAGTTAGAATGTTAGCTCTGGTTTTGTGATGTTTTTCTTTAAGTTTGGCCAGCTAGCATAACGCGTTTACGCTTGCCCTTAGTTTTTCATCTATGGTGCAGATTTAGGATTTAACTGCAGTTAAATATTCGGCACTAATTAATTCGGGCCGATAACTAGCACACCTCATTTGCACTAACCTAAGCTTTCGAAAGGTATATGACTCGATACTACAATGCAAAGGGTGGTTTTGATTGCATATAGCTCAATAACGCTAATTAATAGGTATCGTAAACTAATTCAGAGCATTTGCATCCATTATAAGCTTTTCAACGGTATATGACTTTAGCAAGGTGGAAAGTTGGGCTGGTTGGTGCATGATTTTGCGGCAGGAACAGCGCAGCACGAGACAAAGCGTCGTGTCTCTCCTGTCCCTTCTTTGTCTCGTGCTGCGCTGTTCCTGTCGTAAGGTATACGACTTCATCGTCTAGCTCATTGTTTGGTTTTTAGCAAATTAACTAATTAACGCAGATTAATGTGGATCGCTGCCTAGCACGGTGCCATTACAGTTGGCCTAAGTTTTCCAACTGTATATGACTCGATGCTGCAGCGCAAATTTGGGTTTCAATTGCAATTTACTAAATATCAATTAATTTGGCTTACAGTAATTAGTCATAATAAGTATATAATTAACCAGTGATCCAAACTCACGGTTTACCACGTGACATATACTATGCCTATACTCATAGCTTGACAGTAGCGAAACTGACTTAGTCCCGCTTTGACCTTCTCTGATCTTGAAGTTCAGAGCACCAGCCCGGGTCGTTTTCCGAAGTTTTACTGCGGCGACAGAGTTCATGCTCTAAAAAACAAACACAGACAAAGTTAGAGGCAGTACTAAATCAGGAGCACAAACTAAAACATCTTATCATGTGACTTAAATGTCTGCAGTACCGAGCTCGCCTGAAGGCTTTGTTTACGTCAGTATTCCCCATTCACACAGTTCTAAGAAACCATTCTATTCATGAACGCTACTTTCGGCATTCTCAATGTTTTTCTTGCAATTTTTCAAAGATTTTGTGCACTCCTGGAGCGCAGAGCTGGCCCAAAAACACGCGCTTCGCTCACTGCTGCGGTCGGCCGGTGGGCGCCAAGGAGAAAAAGCGTGTCGTGCGCAGAGCTCACAGCCGCCGCGCGAGGAGAATCGAGGAGGAAAGTGCGACGCGGAGGAGAGTGTCACTACTTTCAAATTATCAAGGGGTTTCATCGAGACCGGCCGTGCCAGAGTCAACGTTGGCCAGAGTTCACGTGGCTTTACTTACTGTCATTAGATGGCGCCGCTATGTTTACATCCAAAAATGCATCCAAAGAAGCGACGAAGCGGCACCGCAAACCGAAGGTGTCGCAGTTGCGCTTTTTACGGCGTTCGCAACGCAATGAGCGCTGCGTACGCAAGCTTACTTAGTTCTGCGAAGTAAAATTGTCCATTTGCCAGGGCAGGCCATATGCCTAGTTTCGCGGGCGTATTTGAAAAGCCGCTGAGCTGGCTGTTCTGGCTGAAAGGTTGTGTATACGTCTTTGTATGCAGTTGCATCTAGCATCTCACTTCGAAGAAATGCTTGCAATGCGTCCATAATTTCGTTTGAAATAAAAGCTGGGACATCAGCCGCCATCATCATCATCATCATTATCATCACTCATTTTAGCCTTGCGGTAACTTGCTACGGAGCAGACGGTATGCTAAAACGTCTTTAAGCGTGCACAGCGCTAACCGGAAAGTCCGGCAACAAGGTACACGGTAACGATATGTTATAACTCGAGTGTCGCTGGCGCTTTTTTAAGTAACGCCAAAGTTTGAAGTGCGCCGCTGTCTTCTTTCCGTATCAACATATGGCTTTTCCGGTTCCGATTTTCGTTTTGCGCCGGAAGACGGCGGCAATTTTGTATCTGCTCGCATGGACACCGGACCCCGTCAAGTCGTTATCCGTCGCACAGGTTAATCACGGTCGCGCTCATTGTTTTGCCGAAACGATGATCTACCGAATGCAAGTGTCAGCGAGGTGCGAAGGCGCACCACGGCTCCGATCCCTGTCCCTCGGCGTCGGTCAACTTGGCGGCTTGAACACTCGGAAATTTGGACCCTTTGCACCCGGTGTAATCATCCCATGCGGGCACGAACCGCTAGCGCGATATGCTTCTTTTTTCCGACATTGAAAAAATAGTACCCAAACAGTAATACGGTGATGGCTGAAAGCAGCAGCGATGCAACGCAGCCACAGACTCGCCCCGAGAACCGAGAAACAAAATGGCAGCGCTTCCGTTCAAGACCGGAAGTGGGAAAGCTGTTGAGGTGGAAGAGCCGTGTGGGAGAGGGATTGGCGCTTACTAATCTGGTTGGCAGAAAACTTCATAGAGGGGCTTTATTTTAGCGTTGCGGAGAGTTCGCTCGTAAACAAACATGGCTGATAACGAGGCGCCACGTCAACCAGAGCAAACACATATCTATTGCCTCTGGCGGAAACTGGAAAGATTGGCCCGACAATGTGAATAGCCACTTTTTGAAACGGTATGTCGATGGCTGGCACCTTGCCCAGAGGTACGGGACCAACTCTACCCTTCGGAACTGTGCGCTGGCACACGTCACATGAGCGAACAAAGCGTTTAATGTCACTCTGGACACCTGGCCAGAAAAACTGCTCGGTGAACCTGGACACCGTTTTTTGAACACTCTGAGGACATCCTAAGCGTAACACTGTATCATATCGTTCGGTAACACCAGCAGTTGGACCCGCCTTCCTGAGCTAAATATGCATTCCTTGCGCAGAAGACCGTTTACCAATCGATATTCTAATGACGCACGACTCCTCTTTCTTTTCACTTTTTCCCCGAATCTTTTGAAGCAGGCTTTCAAGCTCAGGTCTTCCCGGAGAACAGCGAAAAGATGCTGCTACGAGCACCGCAACCTCGCCGAAGATGTCGACACCGATCATACTGCAGCAGCTGCGGGTGTAGCTAACTTGCAATGGATCCCTAGGCGAAGACCCTGAAGAATGGTTGGACCAATTTGAGCGCGTGGCGTCATTCAACAAGTGGGATGATGCGCCAAAAATTGGACACATGTTGTTCTCATTGGATGGCTCCGCACGCACGTGGTACGAAAACTACGAGTAGTTCCTTACGACATGGAAGCTATTCAAGAGAAAACTATTCAAGGTATTCACTGCAGTGTCGTGAGGAAAGAAAGAGCCGAATGACTCCTCGAGTCTAGGATCCAGCTTTCGAATGAGCCCGTCCGCGGTTACGTCGAGGAGATGAAGCGCCTATTTCGCCGCGCCGACCCCTAGATGACCGAGGAAAAGAAAGTTCGATTTTTAATGCGCGGCGTAAAAGAACTCTTTGGCAGCCTCGTCCGCCAGCCGCCAAAAACATTCGAGGAATTCATGCAAGAAGCCTGCACGATTCAGAAGACCCTCGACGTCCGAGCTCGGCAGTACAATTGCCCTTCCTCTGCCTGTGCATTCCGTTCGGACACGACGGCCACCACCAGCGACAGCTTGCGGGAAGTTATCCGCGAAAACGTCCGAGGGGAGCTACGCCGATTACTGCCATCCTCCCCGCAGCCACAAGCAGCGAATCTGATGGATGTGGTACGGGAAGAAGTGCAACAGGCACTTGGCACCCCGACGGCCGCAGAACCCCAGGCCATGACCTACGCCGCTGTAGTAATGACTCCTAAGCCCCAACGACAACCCCTGCATCCTGTCCGACATGAACAACTTGTTCCCGAACGCCACCTCCCTGCCCCCGCCCGCCCAGCCTACTACCGACGCTCAAGCCCCAGGAAATGCGAGGAAATGCCTGGAGGACTTCCGACAACCGGCCGTTGTGCTTCCATTGCGGTGAGGCCGGCCATATTATACGTCACTGCCCGTACCGACGTATCCGTCTTCGAGAATTTTCCGTTAACGCCCCACGACCAAGCTTGGGCCAACGTCCGCAGGAAATCGACGAGTACCTGCGTCGAAAGGAGTACACGCCGAACCGCCTTTCGAGCTCACCATCGCCGTCAACCTCGCGATTTGCGTCGCCACGCCGCAGCTACGCAGTCGCGATATGAGGAAGGTATCCCAGCCTCCATAGGGGAAACTAAAGACAGCAACCTCTGGAGGTGAGGTCGCTCACGAGCGAAACGCCGAAGATCCTCCACCGACCACTTCCTGTGAAGACGCTGCACCCGCTACGCCGCATGAAGACGCTACACTCGCTGCACCAAAAATCAGTTTGGAGAAGGCGCCGATATTATTCTGTTGGGGGACATGAATGTCCACATCGAGGATCTGGATGGATACATATATTGTAACGGGAAGTTGATGCTAGACTTCTGTAAGCGACACAACCTAGTTGTTGTAAATAGAGGAACTAAGTGTGAGGGACAAATCACGTGGGAATCCCGTAAGAGGCAAACGACCATTGACTACTGCTTAATCTCGCAGGGGATGTATAGCAAGCTCGCAATAATGGAAATAGACGAAGAGGGGAAGTAAAGCCTCGGTAGTGATCATAAGAGTAGTAGTCTACAGTTTGGAGCTGTGCTCAGAAGAGAAATAAATGGGAGTTAGAAAGAGTACGCAAAATTAAATGACGAACAAATAGCGCAAATAGTGGCCTGCATAGAGGAAGCAATAAATACACATCCCATGGAAAAGTGGGATTATAATAATTTAGAACTACTCACTGAAGATAAAACAAGTAAAAGGAGTAAACCGCTGGAAAGAAAAAAGCCACGAGATGGTGGAATAAGGAAATTAGGGAGGCCATCAAGCGACGACGGTTGGCATCACGGGAACACAGAGAAGCAAAGAGGGCGCAGTTCTCTGAAGAGGAAATAAGCCGAAAATGGGTATCTTATCGACAAAAGAAACAGCAAGTGCAGGTCCTCGTCCAGGCTAAAATAAAGCAGTCCTCTGGTCGCTGGCTGGCTGAAGTTCGCGATGCAACTAAAGGGGGGCCAAGAAAATTCTGGAACCATATAAGCTGGCTGGGCAAAGCGAATCACAGAAAGCAGGAACATATTCACGATGCTGAGGGAAAATGTTTAGAGGGAGATGAGGCTGTGAACCACATTTCATCAGTGATAGCTGAGTCATTTAAGAAAGACGATAGAGTAATCACCCCAAATGAGGGAGCAACACAGGACATCACAATAGAAAACAGCGTGGAACTGACTAATCTTAACTGGAAAAAGGCGGAAGCAAATATTCCAAGATGTACGTCCGCATGGATCGATGAAATTCCAATCAAGCCAATTATTGAATTTTTCCCAAGAAAGATATTTCCGACCGATTTCGATAACATCAGTTACATACAGGCTGACGATGCAGGCGTTGAAAACAAAAATGCAGTCATGGGTAGAAAGTAATAGAATACTCGGATAACTTCAGAACGGGTTCAGAAGTGGTAGGCGCTTATGTGATTGCCTGTTCGTGCTTACCCAGTGCATAGAAATAGCTAAGGCGGAAAACGGACCTCTGTATTTAGCCTTCCTGGACATAAGCGGTGCATACGACAACGTGAAAAGGGAACTCCCGTGGAACATATTAAAAGGTGAAGGTGTCGATCATGAGGTAATTAATTTTCTACAGGAAATATATCGAGAAAATGAAGCTGAAATAACATGGGAAGGATTTAAGAGTACAACAACTATCAAGGTACACAAAGGATTAAGGAAAGGTTGTCCTCTATCACCGCTGCTGTTCATGCTTTATATGATAAGTATGGAAAGAAGGCTACAAGGAAGCAATCTAGGTTATGATCTGTCATACACTTTAGGCGGAAAGGTTGTTGAGCAACGACTACCGGGTTTAATGTATGCGGACGTTATTGTACTGTTAGCAGATAGCCAAAAAAATTTGCAAACTTTGGTGAATTGCTGTGGAGACGAAGGAGGCAGTCTAGGTTTCAGTTTAGCACAACTAAGTCAGGTGTGATGGTTTTCAACGGCACAACTGATCAGGAGTTTCCAATACAAGGCCATGAAATACCCCTAGTGGCCGAATACAAATATCTCGGGGTGTGGGTAAACAAAGGGCATATGTACACGGAAAAGCACGAGCAGTCTCTCATAACAAAAGGGCGAAGAGATGCCGGGATAATGAAACAGTGCATTGTGGGGGTACACCAGGTATGAAGTCCTCAGAGGTATTTGGAAAGGAATAATGGTGCCGGGGCATACTTTCGGGAATGAGGTTCTATGCTTAAGGGCTGACGTTCAGTCGCGATTAGAAGTAAATCAGAGAACT
Source organism: Amblyomma americanum (assembly GCF_052857255.1). NCBI lineage: Eukaryota > Metazoa > Arthropoda > Arachnida > Ixodida > Ixodidae > Amblyomma > Amblyomma americanum. The sequence goes on along the minus strand of NC_135499.1, from coordinate 36,593,228 downwards.
GTTGGAAGATTAGCACTAGGTGCCCAAGGGAAAACCACAAACGAGGCAGTACAGGGGGATATGGGCAGGGCAACGTTCGAAGCACGGGAATCTCAGCGTAAAGTACTATACGAAGAACGGCTGAGGAAATTGGACGATAACAGGTGGGCAGCTAAGGTATTTAAATACCTGCACATAAAGAGCGTTGACACACAGTGGCGGAAACGAACTAGAAAGCTGGCCAGTAAGTTTGCCAGAGACGAGGAAGGAGAAAGAAAGAGCATTAAACGACAGGTTAAAAACGTCGAAGGTAAAAATTGGATAGATTCAATGAAAAAGCAGCAGAGCGTAGAACTAAATCGATGCTGGAAAAAGGCAGATCAGGAAGGAAACGTTTTATGATAACTAAAGAGGCAGTGCCCTCCTCTTTGAAGATAGGTCAGGGTGTCTTAGAACGCGCAGCTACAAAAAGAGATTTAACGAAGATGTTTACACATGTGTTGTGTGTGGTAAATCTGTAGAAACAATATAACACCTCATTCTAAAATGTGATGGCATCCATCCCGATGTCGATGCAGGTACAGTAACTCTTCCTCAGGTTTTAGGGTTTAGAGATAACAATAGTCATGTAAATAAATCTGCAGTGGAAATTAGCAAAAAGTGATTGGAGGATTGGTGGCTCAAAAGCACAGAGGTGACATAAGTTTTAAAGTGTAGGAATGCGTATTTTATAGAAAATGGCGCATTTTATTGACAACTTACAGCAGAGTTAAACAAAAATAAAGGAAAAAACTGAGCATGGTGGCAACTACCACTGCCCCGTTTCAAAGGGGACGCTCCTACCTTCCATCCATCCATCCGATGCCGCACAAAATGACAACCCCGACCACGACGCGAGCTGCATTCAAAACGACGCCGCACAGAGAAAAGCTTCGACGACACACCCCACCCGCGATTCGCATACGCGACGAAGCCATGACCCGACGCCGAACTGCAATCAAAGAGCCAGGAGATCCTACTTAGAAGTGACTATCGACGGCCGGAAGGTTACCGCTCTTGTCGACACAGGAGCCGATTACTCGGTGATGAATGGAACATTACCCATGAAGAAGAACTTCGCAGCGAACAAAATAGCCTACCTCCTTGTTGTACCTGCTTGTATCCGCGAAGAAGTTCTACAGGCTTCACACGACTAGCCGACAGCTGGACATCTCGGGTTTACTCGCACCCTCCGCCGCATTCAAGACAAGTATTACTGGCCCCGCCTGTCTGCCGATGTCGCACATTATGCGAAAACCTGCCGAGATTGTCAGCGACGAAAGACCCCTTTCACCCGACCAGCAGGATTTCCAACCCCATTGAATCCCACTCAATGCGCATTCAGCAAATCGGCATGGAATTGTTTGGGTCTTTCCCAAAGTCAACGTCTGGAAATAAGTGGATCATTATAGCGACCGACCACCTGACCCGCTACGCCGAGGCGAAACGCCTACCGAACGGAACAGCAGCAGAAGAAGCAATATTTTTCGTGGAGTGCATTCTTCTGCTATACGGCGCCCCCGATGTGCTCATCACGGACAGAGGAACAGAATTCACGGCGGAACTAACGCAAGCCATCCTGCGTTAAGCCAAACCAGCTACCGGATGTCACCACTTCGCGCACTTTTGCGTGTGCTCTCAGATACCCTTAGAGCGTGGGGGGGTAGCGGTCTCGGTCACAAAGGAGATGCCCTCGACTCAGCGTGGCAAGCTCAGCCGGAGACCAGCTACCAAGTGACAAGGGGGTTGGTCGTTTGGTGCCCAGCTTGCGCCGGTGGCATGAAAAAGAATGGGTCGGAGCCAAAGGTTCACAAAAGAAAACAAAGTTTATACAGCGAAGAGACGATACAGAGGATTTCGCAATCACTCGTACGAGCGAACACAAAGTGATTTACAAATACAATGCAACTCGTGGAAAGTAACAGTTGAGAGAGATACGAATTCAACAGAATATTTGCACCTAAAGTGCACTAACACAGAGAGAGACAAGCAAACAAAACACAATTTGTTCACCAGGCACTGCGACAGTCCGACGATCTGAGGTGCACGACGGGGCCTATCCGCAGACTGGCGCACATTGCCTCGCTGGTCCGTGGCTGCTCGAGTGGTGTTTTCCCGGGAGTCGAGCGGGCGCGCTTCTCGGAAGCTTAAACGGCGGCTCGGGCTAACAGACAGTGTTGCAGCCCCTCATTTATAGGCGCAGCCCGCGTCTGCTTGTTCTTCGCGCCAAGGCAGGCGCGCACATACACGCAGTATGAACAGCACAAGCTCCTCCTTCTCGCGCCGGGCGTGCGACCCCATTGGTCGAGCGCGGAAACCGCCTTCCAGTGAGAGAAAAACTTTTATTGAACATTTGCGTAGTTCGGCGGCAGCAGGATCCGCGTCGTCTTCATATCAGGCAATCCCGGATCCCGTCTTCGCAAGGTCGGGCCCTCATTCCAGGGCTCCGCTGAGCCGCGCTGCCTCGTAAGCGTGCTGCACCAGGGTTCTTTGGACCGTGAGCTCGCTGCTGACGAGCCGGCTCTCCCATTGCTCCGCACTTGTGTGTTTGTGTTGGTGGAATTTCATGTTTCGCTCACACTCCCATGTGATGTGGTACAGCGTTGGTACCGCCCCGCACCACGGGCATGTGGCTCTGTATTGTGTCGGAAACATCTTGTTTAGTATGTGTAAATTTGGAAAAATACCCGTCTGCAGTCTGCGCCACCCGGTAGCCTCTTACTTTGTTAGTGCCTTGTGTGGCGGAGGATATTTATACCTTAAGCCCCTGTATAGGGCCAGGTGCTCTGCATACCCCCCGTCGCAGGCTCGGGTGCAAAAGTCGTCCGGTAATCCCGCTCGGAAACTCATCGCTCGAGCATGGCCGTCCGCTCTTTCATTTCCCTTAATACCTGCATGTCCGGGTATCCAAACCAGGCTGTGTATGTGTTTTGTGTCTGAGACACGCGCTTTTCTGAGTATGTTCATGGCTGCGGCACCTATCCTTCCCCTAGTGTAGTTCCTACATGCCTCTTTCGAGTCTGTAAGTATGTTTAGAGATTTGTTTCCCTGGGAGCCGCAAGCGACCGCTAGAGCTATGGCAACCTCCTCGGCTTCTGTTGCGTCCGCAGCCTCTGCCGCTGCACAGGTGATCAGTTCTCCCTGGTGGTCGACTACTACAGCCGCGGCCATGCGCTTCCTATCCATCAGGTACAGCGCCGCGTACGTGAAGACCGTGTTTTCCAGATTGGCTAAGCCTCGCTCGATATACTCGGCTCTTGCTTTCCGTCTTCCTTCGTGCAGGTTCGGATCCATGTTCCTGGGCAGGGGTGCGACCCGAATGGCTTTTCTAATTCCATCCGGGACGTCCCTGTACCTGTCAAGGCGCTCTTGTGTTTCCACCCCTATTCTTTTCAGCAGTTCCCGGCCTGTTGGTGTGCCTCGGAGTCTCGTATACTGTGCCCTGATTTGGGCCTCCCTCAGCTCTTGGAAGGTGTTACTAATCCCTAGCTGGAGTAGTTTCTCGTTCGGTGTGTTCCTAGGTAGATGCAGGGCGGTCTTATATGCCTTCCTTAATATTACATCTATCTGTTCCATGTCGGTTTTGGTTGGTATCTGGTAGGGCAGTGAATAGGTGACTCGGCTGACTATCAGGCTGCTCGCGAGTCTGAGCGTGTCTTCCTCTTTCATGCCGTACCGCCTATGCGAGACTCTGCTGATCATTCTTCCTACCTGCTCTGCTGCTTTACTTATTAGGCTGATGGTGTGGCTGCATTTCCTGCTTCTTTGCAGCCACATACCTAGCACCCTTATCATGTCTTTCTCTGGGATCCTCTGCCCTTCCAGGTAGACTTCCAGCTCCGCTTTAGTGGGATGTCTTCCGACTCTCAGCAGCTCCGATTTCTCGGTTGAGCATCTGAGGCCTCTTTCTCTGGTGTACTTCTCCACGCACGCGGCTGCTTCCTGTAGTCTGTCCTCCTTCTCCCCCAGAGAGCCCTGGGTGACCCATACCGTGACATCGTCGGCATACATCGCGTGGTTTATCCCTGGTATCCTCTCGAGTTGCCGCGCAAGCCCGATCATCGCAACGTTGAATAATATCGGTGAGATGACCGATCCCTGGGGAGTGCCCTTGCATGGTGTGCCGAAAGGGTCGCTTCTAAGGTCTCCAAGCCCGACTGTCGCAGTTCTATCGCTTAAAAAGGCCCTGACATAATTATGGACTCTTCTTCCGCAGTTGGTGTTATTGATTCCCTCCATGATGGCGTTGTGGCTGACGTTGTCGAAGGCCCCCTTTATATCGAGGGCCATGACCACGTTTTCCCCTGCTTTTGGCATCGTGGCTAGAACCTCCTCCTTAAGCTGTATTAGGATGTCTTGGGTGGACAGGTTCGCTCTTATACCGTACATGCTATCCGGGTATAACCTTCCTCCTTCCAGATGTGTTTGAATCCTTTTGGTGATTATCCTCTCGTAGAGCTTACGTAGACATGATGTTAAGGAAATGGGTCTGAGGTTTTCGATCGATAGCTTTTTGCCTGGCTTTGGTATCATAACCACCATTGCGTGCTTCCACTCTGCCGGAACCGTGCCGGATTGCCAAAGCTTATTGAGGTACACCACTAGCTGGTCTATGGCGTTGTCGCTGAGATTCCTGATTAGTGAGTTGCTGATTTTGTCTGCTCCCGTTGCCGCGTTCTTTGTGGCCGCTCTTACCGCCTCGATTACCTCTTCCTTGGTGATAGGCCTGCCCATGTTTAGATTCTCTTCGCCTTTATACTCTTCCTTGTAGCTTTCTATCTGATCCTTCCCGTAGCATTTTATCCTAACTTCCTCTAGCAGCTGTTCCTCGGTTCCATCATATTGATGTACCAGTCTCTGTAGCGACTTGCTGCCTTCGGTTTTGCTTTGGGTTGGGTCCATGAGGGCTCGGAGAATCTGCCACGTCCTAGCCGTGCCTAGCGTGCCATTCAGCGAATTACTGAACTGCTGCCAGCCCTGCCTTGCCAGTTGTACTGCATATTCCTCTGCTTTTTCAGTTATCTCAGCGATTTTCCTTTTAAGCTTTAGGTTTAGCTTCTGCCTTTTCCAGCGCTTGGTAAGCCCTCGTCTTGCTTCCCATAGCCCGATGAGCCTTTTATCTACTTCCGGTGTTTGCTTTGTTCTATCCACAGCTTTCGTGTATCCCTCCTGGACTTGCCGAAGCTTTTGACTCCACTCCTCTAAGGATTCGATTTCGCCCTCTATCTGAGTGCATTGCACCCTGAAAGCGTCCCAATCCGTGATTCGTGCCGTGCCAATATTCCTTTTGACCCCCTCGGCCACCATGCAGGTTCTGACTATGTAGTGGTCGCTACCCAGGTTCTCGAGAAGGTTTTCCCATTCTACCTGCTTGTTGCCTCTTACGAAGGTGAGGTCCGGGCTCGTATCTGGGCTCACGCTGTTGCCTTGTCTGGTTGGCTGGCTCTCGTCGGTTAGGAGGTCGCACCCTGTGCTCTCTGCCGCTAAGCAGATGCCACGCCCCTTCTTGTCATCTCTGGGGTAGCCCCATCTTGGGCTTTTGGCGTTGAAATCGCCTGCTAGTCTCTTCGCCTCCGCAAAGAGCCTGAGGAAGTCGCCATTTGTTTGCCTCGGCGGACTATATAGGTTAACTATTAGGGTGCTTTTGGCTTTCGCTTTCTTCTTGGGAATTATCTCTGTGATTGTGATCTATGTTTGTGTCCTCTATCTGTTTTTGTTCTATGGCCACCACCTTGTTACTAATTAAGGTGGCAATGCGGCTGTCCTCTTGACATGTGTACCCTCTGAGTTTTGGTGTCGTGTTGTTTGTTTCCTGTAGTAAAATAATATCTGGTGTGGTTCCCCTGGAATATATGTACTGCTGCAAGAGGCCTTGCTTGCGTGCGTAGCCTCTGCAGTTGCATTGCTATAGCTCTAATTGTTGATTTCGCTCAGCCATGTTTGGTTAGCGCTACTCATGCTGGGGGTTTCAGTGCTGAACCTGCGCTCGTTAAAGAGCCTATCCCTCGCATCGTTGGTTGTTCTCTGCGTGGTTTGACTCTTAACGTAGTTCATGAAGCTCTGCTCTTGCATAGCTACCTTCTGCTGTGTCTGCTGCATTTCGCTGCGCATTTCACTACGCATCCCCTGCATTTCGTTGCGTATCTCGTTGCGCATCTCCTGTATGAGTTTCATTATTGGGCTGTCCGGCCTTATATCCTGCTGTAATTCTTCCTCAATCTGTGTTGGTGGGGTTGGTGTCCTTATAGGTACAAAACCTGCCCTGATTTCTTGTTTCTCCCTAATTATCTCTTGTAGCTGTATTCTTAGTTGCCTCATCTCTTCGCGGCACTGTTCCAATTCGCGCTTAAGACTGGCGTTTTCCTCTGATAGTTTTTGGATTTGTGTGTTTTTTGTTCCGTTTATGTTAGAGTGCGGAGCATATAGCGATTTGGGAGGGCCGTCCCGCCAGCTCACCTGCGAGTTGCCGCCGTTCTTCTTCTTCTGCTGCTGTTGTTGTTGCTGCTTGGGTTGTCTTTGTTGTTGCTGCTGCTGCTGCTTGCTTCCGTTGTCCAGCGGTGGAAAGGACTCGTCTTGTCCGCTCCCCTGGTTTTGATTCCAGGGTCTGCCGCAGCTGCGACTCCGCGACTTGCTTCTGTCCGGGTCTCTGATTTCGTCCCCGAACCATCGCGGTTTCCCTCCTCTGCTGCGGCTTCTGCTGCGCCGACCTTGCTGCTGCTGAGGTCCCCAGCGTAGCTCGCTCGCTGGCTTAAGGCGCTGCTTGCAGTCCTTCGAGCCGGCTGCGTGCTCTCCGCCGCAATGCATGCACTTGGGTGTACACTGGTGTGCCTCCACCGGGTTCTGGCATCCGCACTGCCTACAGGTCTTGGTTTGTGGGCTTGGACAGACGTCCATCCGATGTCCTTGCTGACCGCAGTTGTAGCAGACTTGTCTCGTTGGTTTGTTTGCGTAGCACCACATCTCTCCTCCATGGTAGATCACTTGCTTGGGTAGAAAAGTGCCTTCGAAGGTGATGACGGCCGTGCTCGAGCTTCCAAGCATCCTGGCCGCCAGGATCTTCACCCCCTGCCTGCGTAGTCTGAGGTTGTCCTTGAGCTCATCCGGTGTAGTTCCTGGGTCCACCCCGTGGATGACTCCCTTCACCGTGTCCTCCGGTGCCGGCACGTGGGCGTTGACTGCGTAGGTTTTATCGCCAAATTTTAGCTGCGTGATATTTCTGATTTTCCTGGCTACTATATCGTCGCCAGTGCTGATGATTATTATGTTAGAACCATTTCGTAGTCTTACGATGAAGTCTCCTGTCTTGCATTCGTGCCCGGTAGCCTCCGCTGCAGCCTTTGCCACTTGGTGTGTTTGCAAATCCTTGACTGTGAGTCCTCTCGGTCGGAGAACTACTTTTAAGTCGTACTTCGGGAGCGGCGGCAGTCTCCTCCTCTCGCCTCCTCCTTTCTCTGCTTCTTTCTGCGCAGCTGGTGCTCCCCTTGTAGTTTGCATTCCTTCCGAGAGAGGCTCCGGGGTCATCTTCCCCGGGGTTCCTTGCATCTCCATTCTTTGTTGCTTTCTCCGAACCTTCGGTCCTACGACTATCCAATCCAGTTCCATATCCTTGTTTTCGGAAACTTGCGTCTTTCTTCCTACTGGGTCGCTGCTGTTATGCGTCGGTCTCGTCGCTCTCACGGAGCCCCCCGACTCTGCCGCCCGGGGTTCTCTTCGGTCGTGTCTTGGAAGTCTTCGTCTATATTTTCTGGCATTTCTGGTATAAAGCTATTCAAGCCTGTCATTGTGGGCTGTCTGTCGCTAGGGGTGTTCATCTGGGACTTCTCTCCGGTCTTCGCCCCCCTCTCGTTGAGGCCGGGGAGGCCGCGGAGCCCCGTACTCGTGTTAGGCCTAGCTAGGCCTACTGTCGCGCCGACCCCGTGGGAAGTTCAAGGACCGATAAAAATCGAAATGTCGGACCCACCAGCTCGTATCTTGGGTCCTCGTGGTCCTCTTCGTTATCAGCGTCGATTCCACCCCAAAAGAAGGCAGTCCAAAGGGTTTAGGCGGGTCAAAATACCCGAAAAACACGGATCTCATATGCCACGCGTCCGCACCTGTCGGCGTTCGCCGACCAACTCAACCGCCTTCCAGAAAAATCTAGGACATTCTCGCCACGCGGAGTCATCGGCGCAAGAGCGAAGGGTAGAGGGTATCACTTTAGTGCGGTCAAGGTCATGCCCTCTCCGTCGACGAGAGTAGAAAATACTCAGACATTCTAAAGAAATCGACGCCGCGCGTGGCTATGTTAACTTTGGCGCCGCGCCGGCGAGCTGAGGGGAAAGGTAAGCACACGCAGTTACGAACCCCTCCGGGGTTCCTTCCCCGCTGTTTTTTTTTTGGTTTTATTTTACAGCGCGCGGGTGGAATTGCTTACGCGCAGCGCCGTCTTTATCGAACATGCGCCGAATTTTGTGACACCGGAGGACAACTGCATGCCTTCCGCAGACTAACAGGCTTACCGAGCGCCTGAACAAAACCATCGCCGATATGCTCGCCATGTATGTCGATGGCGAACACAAGACCTGGGACGCCATCCTGCCTTACATCGTCTTCGCGTATACAATACCGCAGTGCAGGAGACCACCCAGATGACGCCTTTTAGGCTCGTCCATGGCAGGAGGGCAACGACCACGCTAGACGCCATGCTGCCCAACGTTACCGAAGAAGAGAACGTCGACGTCGCTGCCTACCTTCAACGTGCAGGAAACATGGCTAACTTCAAATTTCCATTCTTATCTCAAGAATTACGGTCCGTTCGGCTTGACCGGTCATCACGAGGGGGAGGGTTGTTAGTGCTCATCTCTACAAAGTTTTGCCACAGGGCATGCATTTCTTTCCAATATGCTTACAATGAATGTGAAATCCTTGCGGTTGACCTCAGGGTCCCAGGTCAACAGCCCTTTACGGTAGCTAATGCATATTTCCCGTCTGGTGTGCGTGACACCCGGCCCCTTGACTCACTCATGTCTTGTAGCCGATCTCAGGTTCTATTACTTGGAGACTTCAATTCGCACCATTAGACGTGGGGGTCTAAAAAAAACAGACAGCTTTGGTTCTTGACTATTTGATTGGGCTTCTGACAACAACTTGATTTCTAACTATTCCGGATTGCCTACGTTTGTTCGGAGCCAATGCCGCTCTGCCTTGGATTTAACTTTTTCCTCCCAAGGAGTGTCTGCCATGTCTTGGGCGCCTGTTGACTGTGCAACAAACAGTGATCATCTACCGATTAGTTTCAAATTTGCGTGTAAATTAACTTTTCCTGAGCGACATCTGCGCACGTTAATAAATTACAGTTGCTTTAAAGACACGCTAAAATCAGCCCTCCAAATCACTTCAGGCCCTTGCGCTCAGACAAGTGCCGAAAGCAAGGCTGCACATCTATGTTCAGTACTGGACCATGCAAGGCAAAAGTCTGAATTTTTGGTTAAGGGAACCAAGGGCGCAATCGCGAACAATTGGTAGAATGATGAGCGCGCGCGTGCATATAGACGACGGAAAGCAGCTTGGAAGAAACTTCTCATCAATCAATGCCCCCAAAAATTAGTTGGATTATAAGCATGTTGCAGTAACATTTAAGCGCACCGTCGCCCGTGCAAAGGAGGAGTATAATACAAATCATTACTATTTTCTTTCACAATCATGAAATAAACGAGCTTTGTTTAATTTCATGAGGTGCAACAAGGTGATTCCACCGGCTGCCAACATTGAGTCCCTCGTTCAGTCCCCTGCTGACATCGCAAAGGCCTTAGAGGATATTGCGTCTGGCTTAGAGCTTCGCTTTACATCTGCCTTACCTTCTCCTACTATATTTACATGCACCTGAAGTGATTTCACTGAGGTCTCTAAGCCTGAGCTGTCGCAAATTGTTCTGCACTTATCCCCAGCGGCTCCTGGCCCCGATAAGGTCACTTCATCTATGATCAAAATTTTGTTCAATGAATTTTCTGCAGACCTGTTGGCTCTATTTAACCATTCTATTAAAGGTCCTTGGATACCGCATGAGTGGCGTCTTGCTGAAATAGTTTTACTGCTTAAAACGCAAGGGGAGGGCTTAACTTTATACAATATACGCCCCATTTCCTTAACATCGAACCTAGTGAAATTGGTGGAAAGTGTCCTTCTGAGCCGTGTCATGTCATTCATTTCAGAAAATGCTATATTGAATCCATGTAAAATTGGTTTCAGGCCGGGTTGTTCAATTTGGTGTGCTCATACTGACCTAGAGAGTCGTATTAAATTAGCTCGCAATAGAAAACAGTTTGCTGCGCTTGTCACCTTGGATGTCACTAAAGCATACGACAGCCTTCAGCACTCGACTCTATTACTAAGATTACAGCAACTCAACTTCCCAAGCTATTTTGTAGCCTGGATTTCTGCTTTTTTGGAAAAGAGAATTTTACTGCTGCCAAAATGGTGTTTCCTCAAGGAGATTTCCACAGACAAGAGGTGTACCGCAAGGATCAGTTCTCTCACCTGTTCTTTTTAACATTGTTCTAAGCTCAATTCCATGCATTCAAAATGTGAAAACTTATGTGTACGCCTACGATATTGCATTTTTGCATAAGCAGGTGACATTCACACTCTTGGTCGAACCTTGCAAAATCACCTCAATGTTCTTGACAACTGGTTAGGAAGAATTCATCTGTTCCTTAATGTGAAGAAATGCGCATTGTTAGTATTTCCAGTTTCTGTTCCTGTAAATATCTGCCTGGTCTATAGAAATAACATAATACCTCAAGTTCAGACGGTGAAGTATCTCGGAGTAATATACGACTCTACTCTTTCCTGGCGGCCACACATTGAGCAACTTTCTGCAAAAGGAGTGCGGGCCATTGGCATCCTGCGTAGGCTTTGTAGTGATAGATCAGGCGTGAGAAGGCTTACACTTCTGATGATTTATAAAATGTACGTCCGCCCAATTTTGGAGTTCGGGTGTTTTTTATTCTCAGGAGCTCCTGCCTATAAACTTCACCCTCTTATGCTGTTGGAGCGTGAGGCGTTGCGCCTTTGCCTGGGGCTTCCAAAATATGTCGCCAATGCTGTTCTGCACCTTGAGGCGCGAATTCCATCGTTATGAGCTTGGTTTCGCCTTTTAACAGTTCAAACATTTTTAAAATTGTGCGACTCACCTCTTCACGCTTCCATTATAATATTTCTTAGTCAACCTTCCGCCTTTTTTAGTGCTGCCTGGTCTCGTTTTCATACCCCGCAGATATGTTACGTGCAGTCCCTCCTTGATCCCATAAATATTCATTTCACATATGTCCGCCAATTGTATAACAACTGATCATCTGTCCAGATTGAATTCGATGACATTTTCCCATCGAATGCAAAGCTGCAGCCATTCCCGCTTCTTCAGGGTCTGTTGCAGGACCACCTAAGGTCCTTTCCCTCTCATGTTCTTATTCCTACCGATGCCTCGCAGGATCGCGAGAAGGCAGGTGTGGGAATTTTTTCGCCTTCACTGGATTGGTCTTTTTCTCTCAGTCTTCCTGACTTCACTCCCATTTTTCTGGCTGAATTATTAGCAGTAATCTTAGCCTTACGAAAATTAGAAACTACCGTTTCCCAGGTTGTGGTTATGACAGACTCTCTGTCCATTTGCTCTTCCTTATCCTCACCCACTGAGTCTCGGGCATTACGCCTCTTTAAGTTCCTGATTCCGCTCCATCTAAATTCGGTAAGGTTGCTTTGGGTACCAGGTCACATGGGTTTTCACTTAAATGAGGTTGCAGATTCCTTAGCAAGAGCCTCTCTCTGCGGCCCAATTGTTGCTGTCCTGCCAACGTGTGCATACCCAGTCAAAACGCACTACAGGATTCTAAGACAGAAAATTTCTGTAGTCTGTAGTCTTGTCGTATTTTGGGCATGTCTTGTGTAGTCTGTCTTGTCTTCTGTAGTCTGTCTTGTCTTTTGTAGTCCTGTCTTCTGTAGTCTGTCTTGTCTTTTATAGTCTGTCTTCTGTAGTTTGTCCTCTCTTTTGTAGTCTGTCTTGACTTCTGTAGTCTGTCTTGTCTTTGTAGTCTGTCTTGTCTTCTGCAGTCCGTCTTGTCTTCTGTAGTCTGTCTTGTCTTCTGTAGTCTGTCTTATCTTCTGTACTTTGCCTTGTCTTCAGTAGTGTGTCTTGTGTAGTGCTCGTACACTGTGTAACAGTCGTTACTGTCACCTGTCAATTAACACAGGATTTGTGTTCTGTAGTAGGCTATGCACAAAAATGCACAGCTTGTTAATGGTTGCCTGTCAATTAACACAAGCTTTGTGCATTCCAGAGTAATTCGTGCACAAAACCACTAGAATTGAAATGAAAATGATCAATATTTATTTACTGTTTCGTGCTTTTTTTCGAGCTTGCTGATGCATGCTGTCCAGCGTTGTCCTGGCCGCAGGTTCCTAGATACATCGCCCATGAGCCAAGAAAAATGGTTTTTGTCTTGGCTGAAAAAAACAAAAAATAGAGATCACCGCAGCTACCTGCGCAAAAAAAAAATGTGAAAGCGTTGATGCTTCCTCGACACTGGTCGCCTTTCAAATTTGGCGCCATGGTTGTTTTCTCGTTGACTTGATTGGTTATCAATTAACTCTTATTTTACCCTCATTTCATCCCAGCAACGATTTAGAGTTTTCAAATTTTCCTCCACGGATCGTTCCTGCCCACTCACTGAATACCCGCCTAGTCTAATCACGCGTTCATTGCCTTTCGCTTCTCAATAATTACCTAATTGCCTCTGATTTATCATTATTTTTCCTATCTCCTGGTTAAGTATAGGACACTAATCACTGGTCATGTGATTGCTCATTTCGAGTTTTCAAACTTGGCGCCAAGCTTTGGCTTTGTCCATACTTCCAGTTTTTCAAACTTGGCACTATGCTGTAGCTCCACCTACTTTCAGCGTTTTCAAATTTCGCGGCACTTTTTCCCTGGCCCAACCACTTTTTGGACATTTTTGGCTGTAAATAATTATCCGATTATGAAATTTCCTTTTCGAGCAGCATCCTCACATCATCCTCTGCCAATTACACAACCAATCGTATGACGCTATCTCTTCTGAGTTGCCCACAACTGCTGCGGACACGATCCCCGGCAACATAGCCTAGTAAACTTCTCACTTTATTCAAAATGTTGTAATACTGAACAAGGCTTATGACTGGCCGAGTTGGTACTGACTCACCTTAAAATCAGTCAGAACGCACAAGACATGAGCTCAAGAGGCGGGACTAACAAAAATTTAATTGAAGATTTTGATTATTTGATTTGTGAGGGTTTAACGTCCCAAAGCGACTCGGGCTATGAGGGACGCCGTAGTGGAGGGCTCCAGAAATTTCGACCACCTGGGGTTCATTAGCGTGCACTGACAACGCACAGTACACGGGCCTCTAAAATTTTGCCTCCATTGAAATTTGACTGGTGCGGCCAGGATAGAACCTGCGTCTTTTGGAACAGCAGCCGAGCGCCATAACCACTGAGCCACTGCGGCGGCATCATTGAAGGAAAGCCGCAAAAGGAGACCCGCGAAGAGATACAAGCGCACAATAACCCAAAGCAGTGAAAGGTCGAAGTGCAATCAAAGGTCACTGGCATACTAATGAATCATCTAAAAAAGCAAATTCCTTACGGTGAAGGTTTTCCGATGGCTTAGCCACACGTGTCCTTAGCCTTACCGATGTAGTAAGCCTCAACTATCTACCGACAGATTTATCCCTTCCATAAACCACTGATGTGTCGTGGAAATTAGGCGTGCAAAGAGACATGTCATCCTCAGATTTGCATTCACAAGATTGAGCATACAGTGCCAGATTAGAATCTGCCTTCCCCCTATAGAGTGAAAGTGCTCAGTCAAGTGCAAATTCAAATATCTGCCTGTCTGCCCATATTAGTTGCAGCCATAAGGCAGTGGAACGCAATAAACTCCATTACTTTTGCAAGTGGTGAACCTTTTTTTGTGACACTGTCCATTGTGGACAAGTACCCAGTTTTATCAAGCCTTTTTAATGGCGGCGCAAAGGCCTCCTGTCTTGCACTTCGCTGTTAAGACAACAGCAACATTACGCTTTCCCGCGACTTTCTTGAGACTGTGAAGTACTGTGGAGGTAAGGTGTATCAGCATCATCGGAGTACATATGTGCTCCTTACCCTCGAGCGAGTGAAAGCATACTATGACAGAATGTTGAGATGGGCAAGTGGGAACCCAGCTGCTTGGAAACCTGCTACAAGAATGCGTCCTCAGCAGTGATGGCATGACTTATCTAAAGCTGATGGCATGCACACGATTGCACACCCATCAAGTGTTTCCATCTTTACTGACCTTAACCAGCGACAAATACACCTCTTCACCATCCTTCCCCAACAACGAGTTGTCCGACTCGTAGCTAAAAAGATCCTTCCCCGATCTTTAGCTGTAGCCCCGACAAACATATTCGTCCACAAAGCGCAAGTCTGCATCAAGAAACTGCTAACGGTTCTGCTTAGACAATTCTGATGTAAAAGACAGGCCTTGACCGCATGCCTTAAAGACTCCTAAAACATCTTGTGCCAACTTATCTGAGCTTTCTATGTCCAGAAAAATTACAGTCATGAACACAACGAAATGCTACTATGCCAAGGTCTTCCAAACAGGGCTCTAATGCCTTATTGACTTTAGACAAAAAATGTTGCTGAGCAAAGGTACGACCTGCGTGTAAATACCGCCCTGCCAACTGACAAATGCGGATTTGCAGTAAAAGGACAACAGCCCCAAGAAGCCAGCAACCGAAATCGCTCAATCATCTGTAAAAGCATGTTCATTGTTCACTGATGCAGTTTGCACATACCTCAGAGGTCTATCATGTGACAATGAATAGTGCAAGCCCTCCATGTCGATGCTCACTGCAGAGCACCTGCCCAGGTTGCTGTCCACAAGAAACTAGAACTCCACAGAACTCCACTTTTGTGAGTTGGCAAGGTGGTATTTACATCAGAAATCAGGCATATGCAGAGGGTCCCAGGTTGCACTGTTCCTCCGCGACATTCTTCTGTCCAGAGTCGATACCGCATCAAAGCCCTGTTTGGAAGGCCTCGGCATAGTAGCATTTCGTTATGTTGATAGCTACCTAATTTTTTTGCACAAGGAAGGCGCAGATAAGTTGACACAAGAGGTTTTAGAAATCTTTAGGCATGTGGTCAAAGCCTATCTTTTAGGTCTGAATTTCACTAAGCATAACCGTTTGTAGCTTCTTGACTTAGACCTGCGCTTTGCGGACGACCACATATGTTGGCGCCAAAGCCCAAGATCAGGAAGCCTCTTAGCTACGAGTTGAACCACTCGAGGCTGGTGAAGGACAGGTTGGCAATCACATGCATCACGACTGCTTTATGGAAGTCATGCCATCACAGTGTTTAGAATGCATTCTCGGAGCAGGTTTCCAAGCCAATGGCACCTGGGTTCCCATTTGCCCATCTTGCGCACCTGTCAGAGTGTGTTTTTACTCTCTCGAGGGAACGGAACACAGTTCACATGATGCTGATGTAGTTGAGCAGCACAAAAAGACGGGCTCTATACCTTACCTCCACGCCATTTCGCACCATCCCAAGAAAGTTGCACCAAAGTATGATGTTGCTGTTGTCTTGACCGCTAAAAGTAAGGTAGGAGCCCTTTGCTTCTTCGTTCAAACTAGGCTTGATACAACTACGGGTAATTGTCCGCTATGCACAGTGGCAGATAAAAAATGTTCACCACTTGCAAAAGTAAACCGGTTTTTTGCATTCCACTGCCTCGTAGCTGAAACTACTATGGGCAGACAAGCATATATCTGAATGTGCGCCTGACTGAGAGCACTTTCACTGTATAGAGAGGAAGGCGAATTTTCACCTGACACTGCACGTTCAATCTCGTGAATGCAATCGGAGGACGACCTTTCTCTTTGCACGCCTGATTTCTGCAGCTCATCAGTGGTTTAGGGAAGTGATAAATCTGTCCTGATATAGTTGAGGCTTACTACATCAGTAAGGCTAAAAACAAGTGCCTGGCTAAACCGTCGGTGAACCTTCACTGTAAGGAATTAGTTTTTTAGATGGTTTACTAGTACGTCAGTGCCTTTCGGTTATTTTTTGCCCTCTCACTGCTTTGGGGTCTTGCGTGCTTGAATCTCTTTGCAGGTCTTCTTTTGCCACTTTCGTTCAATAAAATTTCAGTAGTTAGACCAGCCTCATCTTGTGCTCATCCCTTCTCCTGTTTTGTGTCTTCCGGCTGGTTTTAAGATCTAATACTGAATGCCGAAAGAAAGCCATTTTAGAGTCAAGTGCACTTATAATGGCCACAGATATAATGAATGTTCATTTATTACAAAAAATAGTGCTTACTTCATTAATTTATGCATGAAGTATATGACACTGCATCAAAATAAAAAATGACTAAGCCTCTAACCCTCATGGCCAAACTGCAGTTACAGCAAACAAAAGGACACCATAAAACTGCCCCACATGCAAAAGCTTGCACTACAGGCCAATGCAGAAATAAGATCAGATTACTTCCCAAACTGCATGACACTGCCACGCAAAGTAAAGATTGTGACAGGCAATAAAGGAGCAACAAAAAGCAAACTGTAGGTAGCAGCCAATCTCATGCAGACAAGCTACAAGGTCAGGCCAACATAGATGTGGAAGAAATTTGAAAAAAAAAGCCACAACAAGCACATAATAATTTTTAAGGTTTTCACAGCCCTTTAAATGGCAAATACTTTCCTGAAAAAACATAACAGAAGCGGCAATTTTTTTTTCGGCAATCAATTTTTTTCATGTATTTCATTATTTTTGAAGCATGGGCGGGCATAGAGTAGTCAGATTGTGCATGCGTTCCTAAGCAATGCCATGCCAAAAACTACTTACAGAAAAAGCTTGCCTTACTGAGTGAATACCACTGGCCATCCATTAATTTTCCAGCCTGCTCCAGGTCCCTGGCAAAAATCACACGCAACTTGGTGGCT
The DNA here is from genome assembly GCF_052857255.1 of Amblyomma americanum. Lineage (NCBI taxonomy): Eukaryota > Metazoa > Arthropoda > Arachnida > Ixodida > Ixodidae > Amblyomma > Amblyomma americanum. The sequence continues at coordinate 36,576,209 of NC_135499.1, read as the reverse complement.
TGCACAACTTCCATGCAACTCTTGGTCTTTAGCTAGAAAAAAATTGAGGAATCAGTGAGATATAAAATTTTACATGCATTGCTTTATTTCAATGAGCGACTAAGAAAGAAACAGTGGTTTCTGTGAGCGCAACTATTTTTTCACACTAGCTTTCTACAGTAAACCATGTTTATCGCGACCTAATTCACACTGACTTGCTGCACGGCCCCAGCCCTACTGTGTATAGCTCTATGGTTTCAAATGTTTGTTAGTCTGAGCCCTTGGGCTTGCACTCGTTAATGCAGAAAACCTCGGAAAGGGCAACCAGAGCTTCGAGCTTTAAGCCATAGGTATTCAGAAGCTCAGTGGTCTGTGGGAGAACTTTTGGCTGGGTGACACAGTAGCCAATGCTTCTCCAGCTACTTTCACTCCATTGCAAAAAACTCGCACAGCAGAGACCTGTCCTCCATTTTGCATTGCAGAAACAATCACTGAAATTCAAAGCACTCATACTAAATGCACACCTACCTTCCAACACAGCTTCATAATAATGGGTATAATTATTGGAATGAAATACCAGTCAGTACATGTAGTTTTCAGTTTATCCAAAAATTATAAGCAACCGACAAACAATAAACATTAAAAGAGAAATAAAATAACCAGAATTGTTTAAAAAATCTGTCAGAAGAATTATGTGACATCCACTACACTCCAGCAGTTCTTCGGTTTGTGCACCTTCAAACCACACTTTCTTACAGGCACATTTGCACAGAAATTGGGTTGAACCTGATCTTTAAGAATCTTTTTTGGTGCAGCAGTAGGAAGAAACCAGGTTTTACCCAAAAACGAAGCACCCTACACATTGCATCACAAGCCCAGATGGTGCACTTGAGTCGCCTCTTATGCTTATGCAAGAAACAGGAACAGAGATATCTTGACTAAATCAAAAAAAGAGGAAGTGCAGTGCATGTGTAATGCAGAGAAGATATAAGCACTACCACACTAAAACACTGGGAGGATTCCAAGAGTAGGTGAATGCATGAATGGGTGGCAATCAGGGGGCTAAATGAGATTAGGAAATTTGAGGAAAAAGGGTGGTAGCATGTGGCACAGGAGACAGTTACCTAAAATGAACTAGATAACCATTGTTCTGCACTAATTTTAACAGCACATTCACACGACAAACAAAATCACTAACTCCAGGAACAGACTGAGCATCATGCAACTCAATGTCAATCACCATTGCAAATGGCACCAGCACCGCAGACTGCACATGAGGAAAAGTAGACATATTTTTGCTCTCAACTTTGAGCAGCAGTCAGCTGCGCTTTTAGGAGCAAAGCTCTAAAGTACGGCAACATTGGCACTTTGTTTTACTGACATGAGGGTGCTTGTGAGCGTGCAAGTCCCATGTTTGTTTTGCACCAAATGTGTTAATTGCGAGGTATGTTTAACTAAAGAGGGGCATCTAACATGGGCATCAGCTCTTCATTACTTCCCTTCTATATCCCTCCCTTATATCACGGTTCAAGTGTCCACCAAAATGTGAGACAGTTACTGTTACATTTCCTTGAATTTTCCTTCAACCAATTTTAAATTTTTCAAGTATACAGCTTTAAGAAGGTAGAGGTACAAACTGTGCAGTATAACCATATGCTATGGCAATAAACCCGCAATAAATCTGTGCTGACAGCAGCTTGCCCAGTGCATTGCAAGGATGCTATACCATACAAGGATTGGTGTCATCGTGCAATGTTACATTACTGACTGACAATTTGGTCTCTGTGTCAGAAATACTGGTAAACCATCATTGTAGAGCACAATGTTTTTCAAGGGATAAATGAACATATAGGTCCTTTTCGACGACACATATGCATACCAGGCAACAGGTGTGCAATGTCAAAGCACGTTTATGTTAACAGCAGCTGCGTCAAGAGCTACATCAGCGACTATATTTTGTACAAGTCTACAGTTCCGGTAATTATAAGCTGAGGTACTGCTGTGAAGTGCATGTAGTGTTTCATGCATTTCTAAACCCAGCTGCAAGCCTATATTGAAAATATTTTTCTAAATAGGCAGCTAAGATATGCATCACTGAAAAAGAATAACTACCATGAACGGATCAGGAGGGATGACACAGCCGAAGGCAGGAAGCACGCATGGCCCAATAGATGCTGGCCGCTGGCAACTGCAAATAAATACATCCAGAGCAACAGCTTTCAGTGGCTGTAGCCATGTCATGAATGACAAGAGAGTAAATCGTCTACTGCTTTAAAAACTAAACTTAGACGTAATATAAGTAAATAAAAAACCAATGAGCTAGCCCATGACAAAACAAATGAACAGATTTTATGTAATGCACCCATATACATTCTTTGAGAAGAGTCACAATGACTGTTATAACCACCCTGAAAGATGAGCTGGCTGAAATACCGCACACCAATTTGAATATAGGATGTGCAGGTTTTCATTAATTCCTATCATGGTGCCTTGCACCACTGTCTAGGTATTAAATTTAAAGTTGCAACCAGTCTGCCTTGGTTAAATGAGAAGAGAGAATGGAAAAAAGCATGCCTTCACTAGCAAGAAGCTTGATATTTCACAGCACAGCTTGGCTTCATAGAAAAATTGCTGGCGCATTTAACAAATCTGCATAAAATAAAAAGCTGCACAAATTTGTCGACTGGCAATGCAAGTAAAGGCAAGAGAAACAAAAAAATACCAAAGAACACTCGTGAGTGCGGCGAAGGGAGGTCTGTGGGTAGGATCCCGTGCCTGGGAAGAGTTCCGAGCTCGGAGAATCGCCGGCACCACAGCTGATGGCACGCAACCAAGAATAAATAACAAAGCGAAAATAAGTAACAAAAAAACCATCGACAATGGCGAACGACTTGAATGCGGACCACAAAAGCGAGGGATATAGCAAAAAGGTAGAAATCCTAAATAATTGTGCAGTTGCATATCCGACAGCTCGCAGTGCTCAGAAGGAGAGGTAGCATCAACGTTTACAGCTCAGGAGACGCAAGATTGATCTAACTTTGACATAACACTGCTTCAAATCCTGTTCCACTGGGGAAGCACAGACAAGTTTACAAATGACAAGGCGATGAATATGAACTAGCCTTTCGCATGCGATCACTGTCTCAAAATTTAGTATGACGCATATTAAGGCACAAGCACTAATCCGATGAGTACTAACCCTGAGCAAAATATTGCGGTGTCTGATCGCAGCTGGCCTAGCGCGAGCGCTCCGCCGCGCGGCACTTCTCGCTCATCGTCTTCTACGCAGTGCAAATCCATGCTTTTGCACCGAGTGTCGAAGCGCTAGCAAGCGAAAGCGTAATTCTGTTGTGATATCTGGTTCCATTTTTATTTACCACGGCACGCGAGTAATAAATGCACATAAAGACAATGAGAACAACACTTGTCATGCAGGATATACCCCCTGCTTTTTTGGCGCCGCATTATAGCTGCGGCAACCGCAGGCTGACTGCCTCTACTCACATCCCTATATAGTCGCATACAAATAGCGCGTGTGAATACAGATCATTAGCAAAGAAACGCAGAGGGCATTTTCCTCCTTGGCGTTCCATAACCCCTCTTGCAACGGCGCCTCTCGTCCTCCTGTATCCTCCTTGCTCTCTTTTTTCCCTTTCCTTCTATTTTCTCTTTTCCTCCGCCTCCTCGCCTAGTTGTTCTCTTTCACAGCCGTTCCGCTCTTCGCTCCGTTCCTTTCTTTTCTATAACCTCAGCGGCTAGGGCATAGAAAGCGTGGTCCAGCGTCTTGTGCGCGCTTATTTTGGAGCATTTCTGCAGCCGCTGCAGAGAAAGCGATTCGGGGACGTATTTTCGCCTTCGGAACGCGTTCGAATCGTGGTGCAGCGTCTTGCGTGCGCTTGTTTTGGAGCGAAAACGCGGCTCTGCGCCCATTTATGCAGCCACAGAGCCCAGTTCATTAACCGCCGCAGAGAAAGCGATACGGGGACGTATTTTCGCCTTCGGAACGCGTTCGAATCGTGGTGCAGCGTCTTGTGTGCGCTTGCTTTGGAGCGAAAACGCGGCTCTGCGCCCATTTATGCAGCCACAGAGCCCAGTTCATTAACCGCCGCAGAGAAAGCGATTCGGGGACGTATTTTCGCCTTCGGAACACGTTCGAATCGTGGTGCAGCGTCTTGTGTGCGCTTGCTTTGGAGCGAAAACGCGGCTCTGCGCCCATTTATGCAGCCACAGAGCCCAGTTCATTAACCGCCGCAGAGAAAGCGATACGGGGACGTATTTTCGCCTTCGGAACGCGTTCGAATCGTGGTCCAACGCGCAATAACGCGAGACAAACTACCCGTAGTCAAGTATTAGGGCCAAGCATACACCACGCGACAGAAAAAAACATAGGTCGCGTAGAGAAAGCTATTGCGGACGTACTTACGCCCGCGAAATCTCGCCGTGAACACTTACGCTCACCGACTGCAGTCAAAGAGCGAGGCAAATCCACTTTGTGCACAAATGTGGGCGTAAACCAACAAACGCTAAAACATAGGGCACGTAATTCAGTTGACATTCCGACTGCGTTTCACTCATGCATATACATATGTCTTTTTTCAGAAGGCCAATTAAGCGTTCCTTCACTGCAAAGTCATAAGAGTTGGCGCCTCCTAGAAGCCGCTTGGCGTGAAGGGTAGCTTCCAGGGTTTGCGTCGCCAAGCTGTTTCTAGTCTTTGTTTTCATCAGGTTGATCAGAGAGAAAACTCTGTTGCACTGCAGTGCGGCGAACAGGGAAGCTTGCAGAGGCAAAGCCTTATTTCAGGGCGCCCGTCTGCCTCATTGAGTCTTTAGAGCTCTTCTCTGCAGCGCTTCCCTCATCATCTCTGTACAGTCCGTGCATTTGATTCACCATGTAAATAGAATAAATATATTGTTGTTCCCCAATGTCTTCGTGAGTCCCGTCATCCTCGTACCTCCACCCTGCCCGACCCCGCTACCTCGATCCCATCAATGCTTTCCGCACGTGCAGGTGGCGCATTGGTAGACTCTCAAAATCAAGGTGGTCAAGAAAGGGTGAATAAGGAGCCTATTCACACGGAAAAATAAAAATGACCCATACAGAAAGTAAAATTTCCCTACATTACAACAACAATCTATTTTTCCCCTAAACGTTTAAAGTCTCTAGATATAGGAGAAAATCCCTAGGGTTGGCAGGCCTGCGCCGAAGGCTCGGAAGAGCCGGCGCAGTGTAAACGGAAAGAGGAGTGGGTGGGGGGACAGGAGGAGGGGCCGGAGCAGCGAGGAGGGTTATGGAACGCCAACGAGGACTCGCGTGCCGTCGGCTCGCGCGCGTCTCGGTACTGCAGTAAACAAGGCAGCCGAGGCGTGCTTTTTGAGAGCTGTAGAGAACTTGGCGTTACGACCACTGAGGGTGAACAAAATTGAAAATTGACTTTGTGAGGTTTTTTACGGCACCACGGGTGTTCTTACCCAACAAAAATCCGTCCGTCGCCGTCCTGTTTTAAGCGATGCAAAATCTTAAATGGGAGCACAGTTGCATGACTGTGTTCGAAAAGTGTGGAAATGACGGGGCGCTTACATCGCACCAGAGTGCAAGTTTATCGCCAAACAGAACGGCTGCCAGTGATTAGTTGACCACAACAGCTCGTTTTCCGGAAAGGCGATGCTGCTGTGATCACCCTTGAGATTACTCAGACACGAACATTTCATTTACATGCATCATGAGACATGATTCATTTCACTTATTTTTTTTTAATCGAAAAACATCTTTATGCAAAGTAAAGCAGTTTTCGGATAGGCAGCACAACGACCTTCACCTCAGTGGGTCACGTATGTGGCACAGTTATGGCGTCGAACCTTTACCCACGACCTTCAGTTGACCTTTGACATTGGGGTGCCCTTTGTGTTGACCTTAAGAGCACCCGATGGGGTGATGTGAAGCCACGTGATGGGTAACCATGCGCGCAGAAGCTTCCCGCTGAATTCCAGTGTTATTCAAGTTAAGGCACTGCCAACTTTCCCCCTGAAAATTGCTGCTTGTGGTTTGGTTATTGGTGCTGAGGCGGAAAAAAGCGCGGGAAAGACCTTCCGCGCGATCGGCCGCCTCGCCATTAGGTGTCAGTCGAGTTCGTTCACGTGCGCGGGGCCGCCATATTGCTGACCTGGCCCGAGAAAGCAGCGCCGCTGCAGAGACAGCGACTGGGGACGTATCTGCGCTAGGCCAACAAGGTCGAATCATAGTCTATGCGGTTACTTCGAGCAAAAAAAGCGATTCTGCGCGCCATAGCGTAAGAAACTGCAAACTATTTGTGCTCCCTCGTGTGCAGCGCTGTATGAAACTCGCGTATTGCGCGCAATTCGAGCAAAAACGCGATTCTGCGCGCCATAATTCGAGACACTGCAAACTACCAGTGCTCCCTCGCGTCCATCTCTGTATCAAATTGCGCCCGAGCTCGGAAACTCGAAATTGCGCTCGGAAACTCGGACTGCTCCATACCCCATACTACAACATGCCCGATACCAGTGTTGCTGCATTGGCCAGTTGGTTTTTCCCAGTTGTCGGCTAAAAATTTCCCATTTTTCCCCACAAATATATTTTTCTAATATATAGTCATTTTAGAGGAAAAAATACAGCGCGAACATAGCAGCAAATTTCTAGTACATCGGGCTCTTTCGCACAATTGTGTCCGAGCGCCACACTTGGCAACACGCAGTATCCGGCTATCTACAAAAGAACCTCACCGCCTTAGAAGTAGTCGACCCCTATGCTGTTCCTGACTCACAGGCGATCGTCTGGTACCTCCAAGATAGCAACCCAGGAACCTGTTTCGGATTTAGCATTGATGTTGAAGATTTGTATTATTCTCTACCTCATGGCAAGCTCTTGTCCACCGTCAAGGAATGCATCACACTCAAGAACGATGAAGTAGCATTTACTGGTCTCAGCGGTATCACAGTAGAAGCCTTTTTAGAACTGCTTTCTTTTCACCTCTGTTCAACTTTTGTGGAATGGCGCGGGACAATTTTCTTGCAAAAAAAGGGTGTGTGTATTGGTTCGTGTAGCCCCGATACTCAGTAGCATTTTTCTTGCAAAAGTAGACGTAGCGATCAAGGAAAATCTTGACGGTCTTGCTTTTAAGATCTGGAGATATGTAGATGACTTTCTAATACTAATGAAAAAGGGAGGGCACGCTAGGCGCGCGGTTGATGTGTTGAAAGTGTTTAAAGAGAACGCAATGGGTCTAAATTTCACGTTCGAAATGCCGGAAAAAGATGAACTTCAGTTCCTAGATCTAAGACTGATGTTCAAGGAGGGCCACACTTGTTGGGTTAATAAACCGCGCTCCAAAAAGCCGATACTGAACCTTTGCTGAGGGCACACAAAACTGGTAAAAAACGGCATATCATAGTTGGGAGGAAAATCTCGAAAACGTTTAATAATACATCACGGCCCAATATTATTACCCATGATTACGAAATCAACGCCTGCCACGATGTTTGACATTTATTGCAGCCGAAGAATTTTCGTGCACTGAAAGGCCGCACCGACGCTAGGGTGCCGATGACACCGACAGAAATCGTTGGCATGTGAAACGGCGGCTGCGATTATCGTCGCAACGACAGTGCGGCCGGGCCGTAATTTTTCGTTCCCGGCGCGCCATGTGAAACAGGCCGGTCGCGCGGAAGGTCTTTCCCGAGCTTTTTTCCCCCTCAGCACCCCCGCGCACCCGAGTCCCGCCTGTTTGGCGCCGCTGCTGGCTCGAATGGAGAGGGGGAGCGGCCGGTGGGGCGAGGAGGGTTATGCAACGCCTACTAGGCTGCGTGCGACTCACCGCTGCTGTAGACGCGTGCGGACGATATCGGGACGGAATGAAACGGGGGCGCGTGGCGTGCGGTTAATTCTGGTAAAGCGCACGCCGTCTAGAAGTGTCCGCGATAAGGTGCTGTACTTGTGGATACGATGATAAAGCTTACACTGCCTAATGAGCTCGGTTATGAATGCGCCAAACGATGTCTGCTTCGGCGGTATGCCGAAAACTGAGGTCGACCGTACTTCTGTACATGCGTGAATAAAAAAAAAACAGAAAGGTAAACGTTGAGTTACACGTTCCGGAGTGATGCAGAGATTATGATGAATACTATAGTGGAGGGCTCATTTCAGTTTAGTCCACTTGCCGTTCTTTAACGCCGCACAGCACAGGGGCATTTTTATTTGGAAAATTGCTTTTCGAGGAGAGGAAATGGTGCAGTAATTGTAATAATTGTAATTTTCTCTCACAGCTGTTCCGCTGTTCGCTCCATTTTTTTATCCACTTTTTTATCTTTCCGAATAACCTCCCTTTGGGTCTCCGGTTCCTTGTTCCTTCTCGGAAATTCGCTTATTATGCCGAAACACCGCAACACGATGCGAACGCGCCAGCATAGCGGTGTTTTAGCGGCGAAAAAATGCAAGACTATAATGAACGTATAGAGATGTGGTAGCCGATTCGTTTTCCTTTTTTTGAATGAAGATGTACAATAGGATTGATTATATGCTCGCGCCGTGCTGCTGAGTCGCTGTTTCAAACCTTCTAATATGACGTTTAATGGGGCACACTGTTGTTTGCTTCTGTTTTAAGTGTGCGATTTTTGTTTGTATGTTTCTAATCATCCTCTTTTTTTTTCTTTTCTCGTATGGGATCGGTTAAGTTGGCAGCCTGCCTTGCAGATGACCAGGCACTACGCGTTATCTTTCGTGCAACTATTTTGCAGAGACCCATCGTTGAATATAAACGGCTTAGCAGAATGCACGGGCGGTGCTCGCAGGTAAAAAACGTCGAGGATGCTGGCGTACCATGGATTAGTTCAGTCTTGAAGGAAGACAAGTGATTGACTTAAAGCAATTTTCTCAGACTGGTTGACGAAATGGTACACAACATTCTGTTCAGGCGTATGGGGGGGGGGGGGGGGCGGTGCTCGGGAAAAGATATTCTGCTGCGGGGAAATTTGAGCCATGGTGCTCTTGACAGAGAGAGCGGTTCACGCTGTCCCCTCTAGGCCAGTTGTTTTGACCAATAGTTTACACAGTGTTCGAAGACGTGATCTAGCCCTTTCTTTCAAAATGGCGCGGGATCACCGAGTAATCGGAGAATTCCTAGGATTTCCAAACCTGGAGGGAAGTAGCTGAAACGAGGGAGGGTCTTGACCTCCCAGGAACATCATCATCCCTAACTATTAGCTGCAGGTATTCCTATTTTCCCGCACAATAATTGTCTTCGGTTGCTGGGTAATGTACAATATTTAATGAATTATCTGGCAACTTTTAATTTCGTAGCGGTATATCACACTTCCCCGCGCTCATAAGGATACACTGTTAGCATCATCATCGCCATCATCTCGAGAGTCAAAGGCGTGTGTCGTTGCATGATCTTTGCAGTAAGTCATACATGAGAACTGGCGCGTTTACCTGCTGGACAATCCTAATGTCATTAATGCGGACCGGGTTGTGGGCACTCTTTGCAATGCGTCATGCGCGCATGTGTAGTAATGTGGGATCCATATGGATCTTGAAATGGGGGTGGAAGGGGGTAGATGGGGGCCTGGTACGACAAGAAATTGCATCGTTGTCACGTGAGTAGGTGTGATGTCATATTAGAGCGTCGTCACGTGACTAGGTCTGATGGCACATTACATCGCTGTCACTTGACCTGGTATGACGTCACACTCATATGATGTCATCACTAATTATAGTGATTAATCTTAGTTTTGCCTAATTATATTAATTACCATTAATTATGCGACGTCATGACCTTCGTCGCTTGACTCGTCGGTTCGTGACGTCACATGGTGCCGTTTTTTGCCTGCCTCTGTTCGTGTACTGCAGTCGCAGCTTGTTAAGTGTTTGAAAAGAGCATTCTCGCTATGCCGGAGAGAGCTAGAAAATCGAAATATACTGATATGCGTCTGCATAACCGTCGCATTGGAAAGTACATCGGCGACCAGTTTCTTTACATTCGGTAACTATTCTCAAGCCTAAAAAGAGTATAGTGAATACCTCCCCCCTCCTCTCAATTTCTGGTAGATGGTGTAGAAGGGCTGCGTTCGTCAATTGCCGGTTCGTGCGTGAATGAATGAGAAGCTTCCAATACGAACAAGTATACACGAAGCAAGTTGCCAAATACTGACACATATAAAGTACTCACCGACGTACTGGCGGTAAGTAAGCCTTCCCACGCATTTACATCGTTTTTGGCTGCTACTAGTCGGCCCTGCTTTTCACTTGAGGTCTTTGCTCTCCGTCCCTTTGATCGTGGACACAAGGCGGCTTCTTCGCAAGTTCTCTTTATGGCGTGCATTTATTGGAAAGTGTGATTTTTTTTCAGTGCTGCGTCGCACTTAAATGACGGAATTGCGCCCTCCACGCGAAAATAACGAAACCACAAGCAGCAATTTTCAGGGGGGATACCCGCCACGGTGGCTCAGTGGTTAGGGCGCTCGACTACTGATCCAGAGTTCCCGGGCACGAACCCGACGGCGGCGGCTGCGTTTTTATGGAGGCAAAACGCTAAGGCGCCCGTGTGCTGTGCGATGTCAGTGCACGTTAAAGATCCCCAGGTGGTCGAAATTATGCCGGAGCCCTCCACTACGGCACCTATTTCTCTTTCTTCTTTCCCTCCCTCCTTCATCCCTTCCCTTACGGCGCGGTTCAGGTGTCCAACGATATATGAGACAGATACTGCGCCATTTCCTTTCCCCCAAAACCAATTATTATTATTATTATTATTATTATTAATATTATTATTATTATTATTATTATTATTATTTTCAGGGGGAAAGTTGGCAGTCCCTTAACTTGAATAACCCTGGAATTCAGCGGGAAGCTTCTGCGCGCATGGTTACCCATCACGTGGCTTCACATCACCCCATCGGGTGCTCTTACGGTCAACCCAAAGAGCACCCCAATGTCAAAGGTCAACTGAAGGTCGTGGGTAAAGGTTCGACGCCATAACTGTGCCACATACGTGACCCACTGCTGTCGTTGGTTGAGGTGAAGGCCGTTGTGCTGCCTATCCGAAAACTGCTTTACTTAGCATAATGATGTTTTTCGATTAAAAAAAATAAGTGAAATGAATCATGTGACGTTCGTGTCTGAGTAATCTCAAGGGTGATCACAGCAGCATCGCCTTTCCGGAAAACGCGCTGTTGTGGTCAACTAATCACTGGCAGCCGTTCTGTTTGGCGATAAACTTGCACTCTGGTGCGATGTAAGCGCCCCGTCATTTCCACACTTTTCGAACACAGTCATGCAACTGTGCTCCCATTTAAGATTTTGCATCGCTTAAAACAGGACGGCGACGGACGGATTTTTGTTGGGTAAGAACACCCGTGGTGCCGTAAAAAACCTCACAAAGTTAATTTTCAATTTTGTTCACCCTCAGTGGTCGTAACGCCAACTTCTCTACAGCTCTCAAAAAGCACGCCTCGGCTGCCTTGTTTACAGCAGTACCGAGGCGCGCGCGAGCCGACGGCACGCGAGTCCTCGTTGGCGTTCCATAACCCTCCTCGCTGCTCCGGCCCCTCCTCCTGTCCCCCCACCCACTCCTCTTTCCGTTTACACTGCGCCGGCTCTTCCGAGCCTTCGGCGCAGGCCTGCCAACCCTAGGGATTTTCTCCTATATCTAGAGAATTTAAACGTTTAGGGGAAAAATAGATTGTTGTTGTAATGTAGGGAAATTTTACTTTCTGTATGGGTCATTTTTATTTTTCCGTGTGAATAGGCTCCTTATTCACCCTTTCTTGACCACCTTGATTTTGAGAGTCTACCAATGCGCCATCTGCACGTGCGGAAAGCATTGATGGGATCGAGGTAGCGGGGTCGGGCAGGGTGGAGGTACGAGGATGACGGGACTCACGAAGACATTGGGGGACAACGATATATTTATTCTATTTACATGGTGAATCAAATGCACGGACTGTACAGAGATGATGAGGGAAGCGCTGCAGAGAAAAGCTCTAAAGACTCAATGAGGCAGACGGGCGCCCTGAAATAAGGCTTTGCCTCTGCAAGCTTCCCTGTTCGCCGCACTGCAGTGCAACAAAGTTTTCTCTCTGATCAACCTGATGAAAACAAAGACTAGAAACAGCTTGGCGACGCAAACCCTTGAAGCTACCCTTCACGCCAAGCGGCTTCTAGGAGGAGCCAACTCTTATGACTTTGCAGTGAAGGAACGCTTAATTGGCCTTCTGAAAAAAGACATATGTATATGCATGAGTGAAACGCAGTCGGAATGTCAACTGAATTACGTGCCCTATGTTTTAGCGTTTGTTGGTTTACGCCCACATTTGTGCACAAAGTGGATTTGCCTCGCTGTTTGACTGCAGTCGGTGAGCGTAAGTGTTCACGGCGAGATTTCGCGGGCGTAAGTACGCCCGCAATAGCTTTCTCTACGCGACCTATGTTTTTTTCTGTCGCGTGGTGTATGCTTGGCCCTAATACTTGACTACGGGTAGTTTGTCTCGCGTTATTGCGCGTTGGACCACGATTCGAACGCGTTCCGAAGGCGAAAATACGTCCCCGTATCGCTTTCTCTGCGGCGGTTAATGAACTGGGCTCTGTGGCTGCATAAATGGGCGCAGAGCCGCGTTTTCGCTCCAAAGCAAGCGCACACAAGACGCTGCACCACGATTCGAACGCGTTCCGAAGGCGAAAATACGTCCCCGAATCGCTTTCTCTGCGGCAGTTAATAAACTGGGCTCTGTGGCTGCATAAATGGGCGCAGAGCCGCGTTTTCGCTCCAAAGCAAGCGCACACAAGACGCTGCACCACGATTCGAACGCGTTCCGAAGGCGAAAATACGTCCCCGTATCGCTTTCTCTGCGGCGGTTAATGAACTGGGCTCTGTGGCTGCATAAATGGGCGCAGAGCCGCGTTTTCGCTCCAAAGCAAGCGCACACAAGACGCTGCACCACGATTCGAACGCGTTCCGAAGGCGAAAATACGTCCCCGAATCGCTTTCTCTGCGGCAGTTAATAAACTGGGCTCTGTGGCTGCATAAATGGGCGCAGAGCCGCGTTTTCGCTCCAAAGCAAGCGCACACAAGACGCTGCACCACGATTCGAACGCGTTCCGAAGGCGAAAATACGTCCCCGTATCGCTTTCTCTGCGGCGGTTAATGAACTGGGCTCTGTGGCTGCATAAATGGGCGCAGAGCCGCGTTTTCGCTCCAAAGCAAGCGCACACAAGACGCTGCACCACGATTCGAACGCGTTCCGAAGGCGAAAATACGTCCCCGAATCGCTTTCTCTGCGGCGGTTAATAAACTGGGCTCTGTGGCTGCATAAATGGGCGCAGAGCCGCGTTTTCGCTCCAAAGCAAGCGCACACAAGACGCTGCACCACGATTCGAACGCGTTCCGAAGGCGAAAATACGTCCCCGTATCGCTTTCTCTGCGGCGGTTAATGAACTGGGCTCTGTGGCTGCATAAATGGGCGCAGAGCTGCGTTTTCGCTCCAAAGCAAGCGCACACAAGACGCTGCACCACGATTCGAACGCGTTCCGAAGGCGAAAATACGTCCCCGTATCGCTTTCTCTGCGGCGGTTAATGAACTGGGCTCTGTGGCTGCATAAATGGGCGCAGAGCCGCGTTTTCGCTCCAAAGCAAGCGCACACAAGACGCTGCACCACGATTCGAACGCGTTCCGAAGGCGAAAATGCGTCCCCGTATCGCTTTCTCTGCGGCGGTTAATGAACTGGGCTCTGTGGCTGCATAAATGGGCGCAGAGCTGCGTTTTCGCTCCAAAGCAAGCGCACACAAGACGCTGCACCACGATTCGAACGCGTTCCGAAGGCGAAAATACGTCCCCGAATCGCTTTCTCTGCGGCGGTTAATAAACTGGGCTCTGTGGCTGCATAAATGGGCGCAGAGCCGCGTTTTCGCTCCAAAGCAAGCGCACACAAGACGCTGCACCACGATTCGAACGCGTTCCGAAGGCGAAAATACGTCCCCGTATCGCTTTCTCTGCGGCGGTTAATGAACTGGGCTCTGTGGCTGCATAAATGGGCGCAGAGCTGCGTTTTCGCTCCAAAGCAAGCGCACACAAGACGCTGCACCACGATTCGAACGCGTTCCGAAGGCGAAAATGCGTCCCCGTATCGCTTTCTCTGCGGCGGTTAATGAACTGGGCTCTGTGGCTGCATAAATGGGCGCAGAGCTGCGTTTTCGCTCCAAAGCAAGCGCACACAAGACGCTGCACCACGATTCGAACGCGTTCCGAAGGCGAAAATACGTCCCCGAATCGCTTTCTCTGCGGCGGTTAATGAACTGGGCTCTGTGGCTGCATAAATGGGCGCAGAGCCGCGTTTTCGCTCCAAAGCAAGCGCACACAAGACGCTGCACCACGATTCGAACGCGTTCCGAAGGCGAAAATACGTCCCCGTATCGCTTTCTCTGCGGCGGTTAATGAACTGGGCTCTGTGGCTGCATAAATGGGCGCAGAGCTGCGTTTTCGCTCCAAAGCAAGCGCACACAAGACGCTGCACCACGATTCGAACGCGTTCCGAAGGCGAAAATACGTCCCCGTATCGCTTTCTCTGCGGCGGTTAATGAACTGGGCTCTGTGGCTGCATAAATGGGCGCAGAGCCGCGTTTTCGCTCCAAAGCAAGCGCACACAAGACGCTGCACCACGATTCGAACGCGTTCCGAAGGCGAAAATACGTCCCCGAATCGCTTTCTCTGCGGCGGTTAATAAACTGGGCTCTGTGGCTGCATAAATGGGCGCAGAGCCGCGTTTTCGCTCCAAAGCAAGCGCACACAAGACGCTGCACCACGATTCGAACGCGTTCCGAAGGCGAAAATACGTCCCCGTATCGCTTTCTCTGCGGCGGTTAATGAACTGGGCTCTGTGGCTGCATAAATGGGCGCAGAGCCGCGTTTTCGCTCCAAAGCAAGCGCACACAAGACGCTGCACCACGATTCGAACGCGTTCCGAAGGCGAAAATACGTCCCCGTATCGCTTTCTCTGCGGCGGTTAATGAACTGGGCTCTGTGGCTGCATAAATGGGCGCAGAGCCGCGTTTTCGCTCCAAAGCAAGCGCACACAAGACGCTGCACCACGATTCGAACGCGTTCCGAAGGCGAAAATACGTCCCCGTATCGCTTTCTCTGCGGCGGTTAATGAACTGTGCTCTGTGGCTGCATAAATGGGCGCAGAGCCGCGTTTTCGCTCCAAAGCAAGCGCACACAAGACGCTGCACCACGATTCGAACGCGTTCCGAAGGCGAAAATACGTCCCCGTATCGCTTTCTCTGCGGCGGTTAATGAACTGTGCTCTGTGGCTGCATAAATGGGCGCAGAGCCGCGTTTTCGCTCCAAAGCAAGCGCACACAAGACGCTGCACCACGATTCGAACGCGTTCCGAAGGCGAAAATACGTCCCCGTATCGCTTTCTCTGCGGCGGTTAATGAACTGGGCTCTGTGGCTGCATAAATGGGCGCAGAGCCGCGTTTTCGCTCCAACGCAAGCGCACACAAGACGCTGCACCACGATTCGAACGCGTTCCGAAGGCGAAAATACGTCCCCGTATCGCTTTCTCTGCGGCGGTTAATGAACTGGGCTCTGTGGCTGCATAAATGGGCGCAGAGCCGCGTTTTCGCTCCAAAACAAGTGCACACAAGACGCTGCACCACGATTCGAACGCGTTCCGAAGGCGAAAATACGTCCCCGTATCGCTTTCTCTGCGGCGGTTAATGAACTGTGCTCTGTGGCTGCATAAATGGGCGCAGAGCCGCGTTTTCGCTCCAAAGCAAGCGCACACAAGACGCTGCACCACGATTCGAACGCGTTCGGAAAGCGAAAATACGTCCCCGTATCGCTTTCTCTGCGGCGGTTAATGAACTGTGCTCTGTGGCTGCATAAATGGGCGCAGAGCCGCGTTTTCGCTCCAACGCAAGCGCACACAAGACGCTGCACCACGATTCGAACGCGTTCCGAAGGCGAAAATACGTCCCCGTATCGCTTTCTCTGCGGCGGTTAATAAACTGGGCTCTGTGGCTGCATAAATGGGCGCAGAGCCGCGTTTTCGCTCCAACGCAAGCGCACACAAGACGCTGCACCACGATTCGAACGCGTTCCGAAGGCGAAAATACGTCCCCGTATCGCTTTCTCTGCGGCGGTTAATGAACTGGGCTCTGTGGCTGCATAAATGGGCGCAGAGCCGCGTTTTCGCTCCAAAGCAAGCGCACACAAGACGCTGCACCACGATTCGAACGCGTTCCGAAGGCGAAAATACGTCCCCGTATCGCTTTCTCTGCGGCGGTTAATGAACTGGGCTCTGTGGCTGCATAAATGGGCGCAGAGCCGCGTTTTCGCTCCAAAGCAAGCGCACACAAGACGCTGCACCACGATTCGAACGCGTTCCGAAGGCGAAAATACGTCCCCGTATCGCTTTCTCTGCGGCGGTTAATAAACTGGGCTCTGTGGCTGCATAAATGGGCGCAGAGCCGCGTTTTCGCTCCAAAACAAGCGCACACAAGACGCTGCACCACGATTCGAACGCGTTCCGAAGGCGAAAATACGTCCCCGAATCGCTTTCTCTGCGGCGGTTAATGAACTGGGCTCTGTGGCTGCATAAATGGGCGCAGAGCCGCGTTTTCGCTCCAAAGCAAGCGCACACAAGACGCTGCACCACGATTCGAACGCGTTCCGAAGGCGAAAATACGTCCCCGTATCGCTTTCTCTGCGGCGGTTAATGAACTGTGCTCTGTGGCTGCATAAATGGGCGCAGAGCCGCGTTTTCGCTCCAAAGCAAGCGCACACAAGACGCTGCACCACGATTCGAACGCGTTCCGAAGGCGAAAATACGTCCCCGTATCGCTTTCTCTGCGGGGGTTAATGAACTGGGCTCTGTGGCTGCATAAATGGGCGCAGAGCCGCGTTTTCGCTCCAAAACAAGCGCACACAAGACGCTGCACCACGATTCGAACGCGTTCCGAAGGCGAAAATACGTCCCCGTATCGCTTTCTCTGCGGCGGTTAATGAACTGGGCTGTGTGGCTGCATAAATGGGCGCAGAGCCGCGTTTTCGCTCCAAAGCAAGCGCACACAAGACGCTGCACCACGATTCGAACGCGTTCCGAAGGCGAAAATACGTCCCCGTATCGCTTTCTCTGCGGCGGTTAATAAACTGGGCTCTGTGGCTGCATAAATGGGCGCAGAGCCGCGTTTTCGCTCCAAAGCAAGCGCACACAAGACGCTGCACCACGATTCGAACGCGTTCCGAAGGCGAAAATACGTCCCCGTATCGCTTTCTCTGCGGCGGTTAATGAACTGGGCTCTGTGGCTGCATAAATGGGCGCAGAGCCGCGTTTTCGCTCCAAAGCAAGCGCACACAAGACGCTGCAACACGATTCGGACGCGTTCCGAAGGCGAAAATACGTCCCCGAATCGCCTTCTCTGCGGCGGTTAATGAACTGGGCTCTGTGGGTGCATAAATGGGCGCAGAGCCGCGTTTTCGCTCCAAAGCAAGCGCACACAAGACGCTGCACCACGATTCGAACGCGTTCCGAAGGCGAAAATACGTCCCCGTATCGCTTTCTCTGCGGCGGTTAATGAACTGGGCTCTGTGGCTGCATAAATGGGCGCAGAGCCGCGTTTTCGCTCCAAAGCAAGCGCACACAAGACGCTGCACCACGATTCGAATGCGTTCCGAAGGCGAAAATACGTCCCCGTATCGCTTTCTCTGCGGCGGTTAATGAACTGGGCTCTGTGGCTGCATAAATGGGCGCAGAGCCGCGTTTTCGCTCCAACGCAAGCGCACACAAGACGCTGCACCACGATTCGAACGCGTTCCGAAGGCGAAAATACGTCCCCGTATCGCTTTCTCTGCGGCGGTTAATGAACTGGGCTCTGTGGCTGCATAAATGGGCGCAGAGCCGCGTTTTCGCTCCAAAGCAAGCGCACACAAGACGCTGCACCACGATTCGAACGCGTTCCGAAGGCGAAAATACGTCCCCGTATCGCTTTCTCTGCGGCGGTTAATGAACTGTGCTCTGTGGCTGCATAAATGGGCGCAGAGCCGCGTTTTCGCTCCAAAGCAAGCGCACACAAGACGCTGCACCACGATTCGAACGCGTTCCGAAGGCGAAAATACGTCCCCGTATCGCTTTCTCTGCGGCGGTTAATGAACTGTGCTCTGTGGCTGCATAAATGGGCGCAGAGCCGCGTTTTCGCTCCAAAGCAAGCGCACACAAGACGCTGCACCACGATTCGAACGCGTTCCGAAGGCGAAAATACGTCCCCGTATCGCTTTCTCTGCGGCGGTTAATGAACTGGGCTCTGTGGCTGCATAAATGGGCGCAGAGCCGCGTTTTCGCTCCAACGCAAGCGCACACAAGACGCTGCACCACGATTCGAACGCGTTCCGAAGGCGAAAATACGTCCCCGTATCGCTTTCTCTGCGGCGGTTAATGAACTGGGCTCTGTGGCTGCATAAATGGGCGCAGAGCCGCGTTTTCGCTCCAAAACAAGCGCACACAAGACGCTGCACCACGATTCGAACGCGTTCCGAAGGCGAAAATACGTCCCCGAATCGCTTTCTCTGCGGCGGTTAATGAACTGGGCTCTGTGGCTGCATAAATGGGCGCAGAGCCGCGTTTTCGCTCCAAAACAAGCGCACACAAGACGCTGCACCACGATTCGAACGCGTTCCGAAGGCGAAAATACGTCCCCGAATCGCTTTCTCTGCGGCGGTTAATGAACTGGGCTCTGTGGCTGCATAAATGGGCGCAGAGCCGCGTTTTCGCTCCAAAGCAAGCGCACACAAGACGCTGCACCACGATTCGAACGCGTTCCGAAGGCGAAAATACGTCCCCGTATCGCTTTCTCTGCGGCGGTTAATGAACTGGGCTGTGTGGCTGCATAAATGGGCGCAGAGCCGCGTTTTCGCTCCAAAACAAGCGCACACAAGACGCTGCACCACGATTCGAACGCGTTCCGAAGGCGAAAATACGTCCCCGTATCGCTTTCTCTGCGGCGGTTAATGAACTGGGCTCTGTGGCTGCATAAATGGGCGCAGAGCAGCGTTTTCGCTCCAAAACAAGCGCACACAAGACGCTGCACCACGATTCGAACGCGTTCCGAAGGCGAAAATACATCCCCAAATCGCTTTCTCTGCAGCGGCTGCAGAAATGCTTCAAAATAAGCGCGCACAAGACGCTGGACCACGCTTTCTATGCCCTAGCCGCTGAGGTTATAGAAAAGAAAGGAACGGAGCGAGATCTGTGAAAGAGAACAACTAGGCGAGGAGGCGGAGGGAAAGAGAAAATAGAAGGAAAGGGGAAAAAGAGGGCAAGGAGGATACAGGAGGAGGAGAGGCGCCGTTGCGAGAGGGGTTATGGAACGCCAACGAGGAAAATGCCCACTTTCCTATTGAATGAGTTCTTCACATGTGTCCGCCGTACAAGTACTCAAGCAACGCCTCAAAGAGGCAAATAATACAAAACACGACGTGTCGGTTGCGCTGCAATGGCGCCGACGGCTGCGCTTTCGTGTCGGTGCAAAATTACAACCGACAAAAAAATTTGTTTTTTAAACCATGAATACTTATATTATCTTCACAACAAAGACACTGCATTTATTTTAAATTATTTTTAGATTATTTAAGAATACTAAAGCGCTTTCAGTTACTTTTTCTGGCATGTCGTTTGTAGAAGCTGCGATCCTGTGATCCCCTGAAGTGACCCGGATGCCCTAGCAGACGACGGAGCAGACGATGGTGTTGACAATGCAATTTCGTTTGATGCCGGATAAAATCACTAAGTTGCGACAAAAACAGCGAAGAAAAGCGTCGTATCTCAATCTGGCGAATATCGTGGATAAGTTGAACGCAATTGGCACGATGGAGAGTAGCTGCGCTGCATTAATTTGCGCGACACTGGCACGCTCACCGGAGATCATGAAACTTAACAGCTTAATCGGTGACCAGTACAAGCGGAGTGCTTTGATATCAACTGCGTTACGAAACTACGTCGATACTTCCGTCTCACTTTAGCTAATATGCAACAGTGGCTAGCACTCGCCGCATCCTGATCACGTGTAGTTTAACAAGCAAGAGCCCACTAGCGCATCGAAGCAGGCGTGTTTTCGAGCTCGTATCGTTACGAAAAATACGAGTTGTTTCGGCACGTACTGGAATTGAAGTTCTCAGCCTGTGCGTCACGGACGGTGACGATGGCGTCGCGGACGATCTTAACTAAGACTCGCCGCAAAGCAGCCGATAACCCAAGCATATGTTCGTTAAAGGTTGTTCGCCAGTAGTGCAAGCGTGGGCATAAAGTATCGCTCAGTCGCAGCGCCAGTCGCTCGCTTCTCGATTTTCCAGCCTTCCGAGTGAAGGTCGCAAGCTGTTGACCCAATCAGTGAGCCAGCGGGAGTGAGCGAGGCGAGCTTTCGGGAACGACGCCGCCCGCGGGCGCGCCGGGCAATGAACTACGTGCTACCCCCTGGCTGCCCTAGTCGTCGCTAAGCCTAGCCGGTTTCGCATCGATGCAGCAGCTGAGTGCACTTCGAAACTGGCTAGCGCTGAGGTGCTGCTCTCGTCATCGTTTTACTGTGAACCTCGTCTCATAGTAAAACAAAGATAGGCTCGGTTTCCGCGACACCTTCAGGAGCGGAGCCAGCCGAGGCCAGGGGAGCCGCGATTGAGCAGCAGCAATTAAAGGCGCCGTGGGGAGACATTTGTTTGTATTCCTGTTATCGCTTCTACCAACGACTCGATATTGGCCAACGATACTCCATCCGACGGCTTAGTATGGACTTGAACAAACATTACTGTCGCATTTTTCTGACGCTGGCGGCCGGTATTCAGGCTGGCATGCCGCGCCCGTACGTTATCATGTCGCTCAACTGTATGGCCGTGGTGCACATCAAAACCCCCAGACATCCTCCTTTTCGCTCAGATTGTCATAGCACACAGTCACACTGGGACCAGAGTAGTTTAGAGGACCGAGCGCGGGTTCACAGGAGCTAGACTGTGTCAAAGCAGGCGAAACTCTTTAAAGCGCGCGGTTGATGTCAGTCCCAAGACTTTATGCTCATTTCGACCGAGAAACAAATCGGTTCAAACTCGCCGGCCGCCGCATTTCACCTTCGGCTGCATACGCTGCTGTCTTTATTTAGCGACATTTTCGTGTCACCGTCATGAAATTTTCAGTGAAGGCAATGAACGACATCGTAAAGTATTTTTTTGCTATTTTATGATAAGCACCACGTCACTGCCGCTAAAAAATTCTCCGCCAACACTGCATCAGCGTTGGACTTAAGAGCGTTAGCTACGAGAGCTTCAAGTGTTTTAGATCGGGGTGCTCAGCAAACGTGGAGAAGACAAAATACAAACATCTGAGGGCATTTCGTTTCGGAAACATTCGTTCTAAGATACAAGCAGCGTCATCTACTTCAAAGATTTTGCACTACTATTGCGATTTACAGCCACCTTCACTATATCCGGTATGTTTCCTCCTTATATATCAGTTAACGAATTTTATAAACGTGTGCATTACAACAAGATGAATTGTTTGACCGCATCCGGAACTCTCTGCGACAAACGATTAGGCCTTATGGCGGTCTGGAAGTCCCCAGAATGCACAGTTTGGGGGCGAAAAGGTCGTCGGTGCGAATCCCACACATATTTGGGCTTCATCTAAATATTTATTTTATCCTCAGGAACATGACAAGTCAAATGACACCACTTCGATCGTTATGCGTCAAACGGGCGGCCCCCAAATTTGATGCAAATGGGGGTCCCCGGGGTTCCACTTCGATAGCCGCTATACTGGCATATTGTCACGAGGTGGTGACGGGAACTCCGCCGGGGTCGCGTAGCATCGACTGGGGTCCGGTCTTGAGGAAGGCACAGAGCAGCTCGTAAAAGAATACTTTAATAGACTGGCTTACGCCCACTAAGAACAGCTCTGAAAACTCAGCGGCGGCGATAGCAGCGAACGTGCTCGGCGGTCGTCGACTAACAGAGTGCCCGCCGCTCTTAGCCGTGCTCGATTTTAAAGGCGGCAAGGAAAGTTCCAGAACATAGTAGGCACACTTGCGCGAGGCTAGGAAAAATCGAGATAACTCTGGTCGCGTCTCGCGTCCCAGAAAATTGATAATGCGGCGTGCCTGCCGCGATAAGAAGATCCCCCAAGCGAAGCAGCGCCGGGGGGTGACTGAGCCAAAAGTTCGCCCCGCGAGCGAGAGCAGCAGGTTCCATACAAAAAGCAAGCTTCGCGGCATTACTCCCACCTTAAAGAAGCATCGACCCGATGCTTAAAAACAGGGATAAGGGACATAAAGATACAGAGCATACAAAATAAATACTCATAATGTAAGCACAAAGAGTCATTAGCGCGAATAGTAAGGCTTCAGACGGGCGACGTGGACAACTTCTGAGCGTGTGCGGCGTCTCTGGGATGCTGTAACTCCGTCAGGGACGAGTTCATAGTCCAGATTACCCAGTCTGCGAAGAATCCTGTACGGGCCGAAATAGCGGCGCAGAAGTTTTTCACTCAGTCCGCGGCGGCGAATCGGCGTCCAAACCCAAACTCTATCGCCTGGCTTGTATTGCACTGCGCGTCTTCGAAGATTGTAGCGTCAGGCGTCGGTGCGCTGCTGGTCTTGTATTCTCTCACGGGCAAGTCGTCGAGCTTGTTCTGCGCGCTGCAGGTAGGCGGAGACGTCGAGGTTACTTTCGTCGGTAACGTCGGGCAGCATGGCGTCGAGTGTGGTCATGGCCTCCCTCCCATGGACGAGACTAAATGGTGTCATTTGGGTGGTCTCTTGCACAGCGGTGTTGTAGGCAAACACCACATAGGGAAGAATGACGTCCCATGTCTTGTGTTCTGCGTCTACGTACATAGAAAGCATATCGGCGATGGTCTTGTTGAGGCGTTCTGTAAGCCCGTTTGTCTGCGGATGGTACGCAGTTGTTATCCGGTGACTTGTATGGCTGTGCTGCAGAATGGCCTGGGTTAACTCCGCCGTGAACGCTGTCCCCCTGTCTGTTATCAGTATTTCGGGGGCGCCGTGTCGTAAAAGAATGGATTCGACGAAGAATTTGGCGACTTCTGCTGCTGTGCCGTTCGGGAGGGCCTTTGCTTCGGCGTACCTGGTGAGATAATCGGTCGCCACAATAATCCACTTGTTGCCCGTCGTTGATGTTGGGAAGGGGCCAAGTAGGTCCATACCGACCTCCTGGAAAGGTCTTGATGGCGGTCGAATTGGCTGCAGGAACCCTGCTGGTCTTTTCGGTGGCGTTTTCCGGCGTTGGCATTCACGACAACTCTTAACGTAGTGCGCGACGTCGGAGGATAGACGAGGCCAGTAATATCTCTCTTGGATTCGGCGGAGGGTGCGAGTAAACCCGAGGTGGCCAGCCATTGGTTCGTCATGCGAAGCCTGCAGAATTTCCTCCCGAAGGCTCTTCGGGACGACGAGAAGGTAGGCGGCCTTGTTCGGAGAGAAATTCTTCTTCACGACGATTCCCTGTTGCAGACAGTAGGACGATAGTCCACGCCTGAAGAGGGCAGGAGGTGAAGGAGACTTCCCCTCAAGATACTCGTACAGGCGCTGTAGGTCAGGATCAGATTGCTGCTGTCGTGCGAAGTCGCTGGAACTTAGCAGTCCAAGGAAAGCGTCGTCGTCATCGTCTTTTGGCGGCGTGTCGACAGGGGCTCGTGACAGGCAGTCAGCGTCGGAGTGCTTTCGCCCAGACTTGTAGACCACCGTGACGTCGAATTCTTGGAGGCGCAAGCTCCATCGAGCGAGACGGCCAGAGGGGTCCTTCAAGTTAGCCAGCCAGCACAATGCATGGTGGTCGCTCACAACCTTGAACGGGCGTCCATATAAGTAGGGACGGAACTTCGATGTAGCCCAGACGATCGCAAGGCACTCCTTTTCAGTGGTCGAATAGTTCGCTTCTGCTTTCGACAATGAACGACTTGCATATGCTATTACTTTTTCGACTCCTTCGTTTTTCTGGACGAGCACGGCGCCTAGACCAAAGCTGCTTGCGTCGGTATGGATTTCTGTCTCGGCGTTTTCGTCAAAGTGCCCTAGCACCGGTGGAGACTGCAGGAGACGCTGAAGTTCGTTGAAGGCTTCCGCTTGTGCCGAATTCCATGTGAATGGTACGTCTGCCTTGGAGAGCTTGGGCAGAGGTTCCGCGACGCGCGAAAAATTCCTCACAAAGCGTCTGTAATAAGCACACAAACCCAGAAATCTGCGGACCGCCTTCTTGTCATGAGGCTGCGGGAAATTGGCAATGGCGGCTGTCTTCTGCGGGTCGGGGCGCACGCCGTCCTTCTGATGATGTGGCCGAGAAACAATAGTTTGTGGTAGGCAAACCGGCACTTTTCAGGCTTCAGGGTAAGTCCGGATAACTTGATTGCGTCGAGTACTGCCTTCAGCCTCCGGAGGTGTTCCTCGAAGCTCGCTGCGAAGACTACAACGTCGTCTAGATAGACGAGACAGGTTTGCCATTTGAGGCCTGCCAACACTGTGTCCATTACCCTTTGGAAAGTTGCGGGTGCGGAGCAAAGCCCAAATGGCATGACTTTGAACTCGTACAGTCCGTCCGGTGTGATGAAGGCAGTCTTTTCCCGGTCTCTTTCGTCGACTTCAATCTGCCAATATCCACTCTTGAGATCCATCGACGAGAAATACTTGGCGTGGCAGAGCCTGTCCAGAGTGTCGTCGATCCTCGGGAGGGGGTAGACGTCTTTTTTCGTAATCTTGTTCAGTCGCCGATAATCGACGCAGAATCGAAGAGCACCGTCTTTCTTTCTCACTAGGACGACCGGTGCCGCCCATGGGCTCTTCGAAGGTTGGATGACGTCGTCGCGAAGCATTTCCTCTACTTGGTCCCGGATGGCCTGTCGTTCTCGCGGCGACACACGGTAAGGGCTTTGGCGGAGAGGTCTGGAGTGTTCGTCGGTTATAATTCGATGTTTGGCTATCGTCGTTTGTCGCACCTTTGATGACGAGGCGAAACATTCGCTGTAACTTTGAAGAAGAAGGGTGATTTTCTCTTGTCGGTCCCGGGGTAATGCTGGGTTGATGGCGAACGTGGGAGCATGGTCTTGCTTTAGGCTGTCATTTGCAGGTTCGTCGGAGATGATGAAGGCGTCCAGTAAATCAGTTGCTTCGTCCAAGAACACTATTGTAGTGCCTCTGTTGAGGTGTCGGTATTCTTCGCTGAAGTTCGTGACCAGTACTTCGGATTTTCCATGCCGCAAATGAGCGATGCCTCTTGCGACGCCAAGTCGTCTGTCTAAGAGCAACTGCGTGTTTCCCTCGATGATGCCTTCTGCGTCTTCGAAATTTCTTGCACAGACGGGGACGATGACGCTGGACCGGGGTGGGATGGTTAGTTCTTCATCGAGAACACTGAGGGCCTTGGACTGCTCTGGGGTCGTTTTCGGAGGTAAAGCTTCGTCCGTCGAAAGCGTGATGGACTTGTACTTGAGGTCGATGACTGCGCGGTGCTGTGTCAAGAAGTCCATCCCCAGAATGACGTCACGGGAACATTTCTGAAGTACGACGAATACTGTCGGATATGTGTGTCCGTTGACAGTCAGTCTCGCAGTGCACCTTCCTGATGGCGTGATGAGGTGTCCGCCTGCTGTGCGTATCTGCGGGCCATCCCAAGTCGTCGTCACTTTCTTGATCCGGTCGGCGAAGGAACCACTCAGCACGGAATAGTCAGCTCCCGTGTCGATTAGAGCAGTGACGTTTCGGCCGTCGACAGTCACCTCTAGATCGGAAGTACTTGCTCTTGCGTTGCACGTAACTTTCGGCGTCGGGTCACGGCTTGGTCGGTGATTGCGACTGCGGCTGCAGGGGCTTGTCGATGTCGGTGGCCTGGGGGTCTCTAAGTTGCGTCGTGTCGTCGTCGGTGCGGCGTCGCCGTGAGTTCTCGTCGTTGGAGGGTCTTCGTTTTTTTGCCGGGAAGCAACCTCACCTCCTAAGGTTGCTGTTTTCAGTTTCTACGGGGGCTGGGGGACCTTCCTCGCACAGCCGCTGCGTAGCTGTGGCGGGGCGACGTGAAGCGCGAGGCTCGCGGCGAGGGTGAGCGGGAAAATCGGCTCGACACGTATTCGTCGCGGCGCAGGTAGTCGTCGATTTCTTGTGGATGTTGGCCGAAGCGTGGTCGTGGTGCGTCAACGGCGAATCCGCGCAGACCGATGCGTCGGAACGGGCAGTGACGCAGGACGTGACCGGCTTCACCGCAGTGGAAGCACAGCGGACGGTTGTCACGGGTTCTCCAGGTGTCGCATTTCCTTGGGCCCGAACTTTGTCCGTAGGTCGGGTGGGCGGGGCCCGGAGGGCGGCGGTCCAGCACTGCTGGCTCACGTCGAATAGGGCTTGGGGTGGCACGTCGAGGCGCGGGCTTGCGTACTGCAGCGACGTAACTCATGGCTCGAGCTTGAGGTTCAGTCGTCGCAGAAGGGGAGCCAAGCGCATGCCGCACTTCTTCATGGACGACTTCCGTTAGGCTCGCTACTTGAGGTTGTGAAGATGATGGCAGCAGCCGGCGTAGTTCTTCGCGGGCGATTTCACGGATGATCTCCCGCAAGTCGCTGGTTGTAGTCGTCGTGTCCGGAAAGCTGGAGCAGACCTGCGGTGGTCGGTTGTACTGCCTTGTGCGGGCGTCCAGGGTCTTCTCAATCGTTGACGCTTCTTCGGCGAATTCGGCGACAGTCTTGGGCGGATTTCGTACGAGGCCAGCGAAAAGAGACTCCTTTACGCCCCGCATTAGATATCCGGTTCTCTTCTCCTCCGTCATATTCGGGTCAGCTCGGCGGAAAAGACGCTGCATTTCTTCGACGTACATGCTGACAGTTTCATTTGGGTGCTGCATCCGTGAGTCCAGCAGCATCTGCGCCTTTTCCTTCCGGAGAATGTTGGTAAACGCCTTCACGACTTCAGACTTGAATAATTTCCAGGTCTTCAAGGTAGTCTCGTGGTTTTCGTACCACGTTCTTGCAGGACCGTCAAGGGAAAAGAAAACATAGCGGAGCTTCACGTAATCTTCCCACCTGTTAAATGTAGCCACGCGCGCAAAGTTGTCTATCCAATCTTCCGGGTCGTCGCCAGGGTAGCCGTGGAAGGTGGAGGCACCCGTGGCTGGTGGAGCATGACAGGGGTGGACGTCGCTGGCTCGGTCATGGTGGGCGCTGGAGCTTGTTGTCGTTGTCGAGTAGGATCCGGTAGTAATCCGTGCTGAGCTTGCAGGCCTTGAAGACGGCGGCTGTGTCGTACCTCGGGATCTTCTTGGCTCTCGTTCTCTACGGTGGATCTTCCAGGTTGGGTTGGGTGCATGTACCCCGCACCTCCACCAGATGTCACGAGGTGGTGACGGGAACTCCGCCGGGGTCACGTAGCACCGACTGGGGTCCGGTCTTGAGGAAGGCACAGAGCAGCTCGTAAAAGAATACTTTAATAGACTGGCTTACGCCCACTAAGAACAGCTCTGAAAACTCAGCGGCGGCGATAGCAGCGAACGTGCTCGGCGGTCGTCGACTAACAGAGTGCCCGCCGCTCTTAGCCGTGCTCGATTTTAAAGGCGGCAAGGAAAGTTCCAGAACATAGTAGGCACACTTGCGCGAGGCCAGGAAAAATCGAGATAACTCTGGTCGCGTCTCGCGTCCCAGAAAATTGATAATGCGGCGTGCCTGCCGCGATAAGAAGATCCCCCAAGCGAAGCAGCGCCGGGGGGTGACTGAGCCAAAAGTTCGCCCCGCGAGCGAGAGCAGCAGGTTCCATACAAAAAGCAAGCTTCGCGGCAATATGTAAAACGGATCGAAGGTATCTGTGACAACTGAGGCTCTACGCGCCCGCTGTTGCTATGTGATATAGTGTGGTAACTGTCTTGGCCAATTTGACCTTCCCTGCAGACAGACGCGTCCTTGACAAACGTAAGTAGTAAGAGCTGACGCTCTTCAAACTGAAACGCGCGGAAAAATGATATCGGGGTTGCTTTGAGCATTTATACAGAGAACTGCGTGCAAGTACACACATGCTGCCTTTGTGTACCCGGATGGTTATGGCGAGTAATTTTCCCTGATTGACGATTAACGGCATTCTTTTCCGCGACGCATAGAAGTGTCCTTGGGTTTTTCTGCGCATATAGTAGTAGCGGTACATTATGTTACATGGCTTGAACATGTCACAGAAGCCAAGAGGACACTGACTTTCAGTAGCGCCATTCGACTTGCGCACACCGATTGGTGTGCAGGCGCTGTCGTGGCTGCAGCTACATGCCGCCACCGCAAGAGCGTGCGGATACGCAGGCACCGCTGGCTTCGCCGCTTGTGCATACAGCTTTTTGGGCTTTCAAAGCCGCATTATACTCTTGAGCATGCACTACTTTCGTCACATTGTCATGTGGGAACAGAAGGGAATTAGGTGAGTGCTCGAGCAGTGCCTCTCCTCTAAGCCAATACTCGTTCGGTGAGAGAGCCAGGTCGCGGGAAGCGAGTTGAAAACTCGATTCGCCAATGTGAATGAGCACTTCATTTCGCTCGGTGCCCGTCACCAACAGACCAGAGCACCTCGCATCCTCCGCGACTCGCCACAGTGAACGCGCTTTGAAGCATCTTTGGTCAATTTGATCCTATCGCTGTCACACGACCACACGACAGTATTTCTAGAATTCTGCAGTAAAATAATTACCCTCACCAGGAATCTGTCGTATGACACATCCCACGATAGGTATCTATCGCGCGGCACAATCCACGACAGGTATCTGTTGCGTGACTCATCCCACGACAGGTATCTGTCGCGCGGCATATCCCACGACAAGCTGTTGTGTCGCGTGACAGGCCGCACTACAGGTACTTTTGTCGCGTGAAAAGAGGCGCGCTAGAAGTCTGTCGCGCGACTGAACCCACGACAGGCAACTTTCCTGAGGCACGCAATCTCTGTCGCGCGGCACGACTCCCACTGTCGCGCGACAGTACCTGCGACAGAAACCTGTCGCGCGACAAATGCTGCGACAGGGACCTTCTTCGCACGACAAAATGCAGGAAAGATGTCTGTCGTGTGGCAGAACCTACTACAAACAACTTTGTCGCGCGAAAGAACCCACGACACGAAGCTTGTCGCACGACACAAGGCACGACAAGACAGCTTGTCTTGCGACACAAAATTGTGTCGCGCGACAGATGCGCGACAAAAAATTCTGTCGTGCGTTTTGATCGGGATATACAGCTGCGGTTAGGTTTCGTAGCTACGCAATATTTCAGGAATTTGCTGCCTCGGCTCTTACATCATCTCCCGAATATCAGCATCTTCTGCATCCTTGGAGTAGCAAAGACTGGCGCTCGCGCAGACTAGAGGTCTCTTTCACGCGTTTGCGTTGCCGGGTTCCCCTTCTAAATTTCTACCTTCACAGATCTGGCCTGGCGGCTTTCCTATTGTGCCCTTTTTGTGCCGAACGTGAGTCAATAGATCACTTCCTGCTGTTCTGCCGCCGCTTCTTTCATTTGAGGAAGCGTCTTTTGCAAATTCCATTTCATCAACGGGGCTTGCATGTGTCCTCCGCTGTTGTTCTTTCCATTAGCGCTTCTTTGTTTGGACGAAGCGACAGGAGTGTGCGCTCTGCTGTGCAAAATTTTCATCAAGAAACGCAGCGACTCCCATTCCAATTTCTTTTTCCTGCTCTCAGTCAGTACGACATTGAAACATTACAGGCATTGTATACTATTATGCACATTAAGCCATTGTCCCGTCCTTGATCTCCAAGTTAACAGGACCCCTGTCCTTCCGTCTTCCAATCTATCAGGCTACCGTCCTATTACCACTTCTTTTCCTGTCAAAACTATCCTGTATCCATCAATTAACCGCCTGTGTCTTGGCCGCTCCCCCGTAGTGGGTATGTGCTATCAACGTCTGAGGCCTCCTTCCTTCCTTCCTTCCTTCCTTCCTTCCTTCCTTCCTTCCTTCCTTCCTTCCTTCCTTCCTTCCTTCCTTCCTTCCTTCCTTCCTTCCTTCCTTCCTTCCTTTTCCTTCCTTCCTTCCTTCCTTCCTTCCTTCCTTCCTTCCTTCCTTCCTTCCTTCCTTCCTTCCTTCCTTCAACGTGCAGAAGAAGCTCGAAGGCTTGCCCGATTACGGATCAAAGATCAGCCGCGGTCCGACGTCAGACGCTACAACCTACGAAGACGCAACCCGGAATACAAGCCAGGAGATCAAGTCTGGGTTTGAACGCCCATTCGCCGCCGTGGATTGAGTTAAAAGCTTTTGCGCCGCTATTTTGGCCTGTAGAACGTTCTCCGTCGTTTAGGTGAACTGGATTATGAAGTCATCCCTGACGCAATCACTGCATCCCAGCGACGCCGCGTACGACCAGAAGTTGTCCATGTCGTCCGTCTGAAGCCCTATTATGCGCGCTGAAGGGCGCTGCATTTGACACTCTGTGTTTATTTTCGCACGATCCGTTTTATCTTTTGCTAGTCGCATTATTTGCTTTAATGCATCGGGTCGATGCTTCTCTGAGAGGGGAGTATGCCGCGAATTTTTGCAGTGTTTGTTCCTTCTTCAAACTGCCGACACGCCACTTTATCGCTATGTTTGCGACGCAAGACGCGACTAGATTTATATCGATTGATCGCAGTCAGGCAGAGCTGCTTCTACGTTGTTCCAGAATGTTCTAGTAACTTTGCACGCTTTATCTCGAAAGTTCGCTATCAGCTTTAAATTGAGCACTGCCGACAGCGGCGGGGATTCTGTTCGACGACCGCCGAGCACGCTTGTTGCTACGCCGCCGCCGAGTGATTCAGTCCATTGTGAGCTCAAATCAGCCCAAATAAAGAGTTTTGTTTAGACACCATTTTCGCAGCCTTCCTCCTTTCTGGAGGGCAGTCACGACTTCGTGATAATATCAATACACACGACCCGGGAGCACTGCTACTAGCGTCTACTATTAGCGTTCTACTGTTAGCGGTCGGCGTTCGTGCTGACGGTTGGTGCGGTACAGATGCGGCGTTGCATGGGTCCAGTAGCCGGCGTCGAGGGGGTGTTCGACGTGCTCGGGCTGGAGTCGCTGGCGGCGTCGCTGGCTGCGTCGTACAAGCTCCCGGTCCAAGCGCCCGCGGGGAGGTGATGCTGGCGATGTTGGCGTCCTGGGCACCACCCGGACGGGTGGCAACAGCGCTGGAGACACCCCTGGCCGTAGCAGGTGGTAGCGTCCTTCGTTGACTACCCGGAACGGGCTCAGGGACGGCAGGAAGTCCGCAGTGCGAAGCCGTAGAACTCGAGCTTACCGGAGCAGTAGCCGGCGACGATGCTCTCTCCAGCCGAAGCGTCCCTGACCCGCTGGAGCTTCCGCTTCTCTGTTCTTTCCCCCGTGTCCCGCTCTCCCTCGCGCTTTTATAGCCTTGGCATTAGTCCACGTAATCAATGACGTCGTCCTCTTCTTCTCTTCTCCACCAATCATCTCTTCCCACCGCACCGAATGCTGCTTCATCGTCTTTATTCTTCGGTTAATCCACGCCATCCTTATCGCCATCCTCGTCGTCGTCTTCGAACCTCTTTCATTCATACTTTTATTTCAGACTGCCTATTATATGCGACAACCACCGCCGCCTGATTCTCAAACGAAGGCATTCGCTTTTAATTCGCACATTCCAACTTATACGCCGAGGTTTAAGCGACAAGTCGATATTTTTTAGATAATTTGGGGATTTTCTAGCACTTAAGCCTAAGTATATGCCCTGTATGTGGCGCTCTACCGTGTACATAGCCAAAATAGCAAGGACAACGCCACAGTTTTTCAACTTTCTTTCAGATTCTCCAGCCCAGAACTGAAGAGCTTTGACTTACTGTCACTAGATGGCGCCACTGTTTATATCCATACCATGCATCCAACCATACAAAGAAGCAACACTGCGGCACATCAAAACGATGGTGTCGTAGTAATGCTTTTTACAGCGGTTGCAACGCAACGATCGCTGCGTACGCAAGCTTAATTACTGTGTAGCAAAAATTACCTACCGGCCAGGGTAGGATGAGAGCCAGCGTCACATTTGAAAAGCCGCTGAGCCGGCTGTTAGCTGTACAGCAGCGTGTCAGTCTTTATATGCAGCGTAAAATATTATTAATGTTCCTGTAGAATCTCACTGCATAGAAATTATTGCATTGCACGTTTTTTTGCAATAAATGCTGGGGCTTCTGCCATCGTTATCACTCGTTTTCGCCTTGCTGTAACTTGTTACGGGAGAGGCGGATATGCTAAAGAGTGTTCTCGCGTGCGCAGCCCTAATCGGAAAGCCCGGCGTCCGTTAACACTGTAACGGTATGCTACAGCTCTCTATAAAGTCGTGCCACAAACCTTATGATATCCCACCCAAAAAAGGCATACCCCCGATGCTGCGAGTATGAAGGTACCTCAACGTGGGATGTTAAAAACATCTACTTCGGAATCCGGGTGAAAAGTTAGCCATGTTGCTATGGGTTCATTTTAATCGCCATCATCAGCCTGATTAAGTCCCATGCAGTACAAGAGCCTCTCCCACACATCCCCAATTAGCTTTCTCCTGTGCCAGCTGCCGCCACCTTATCCAAGCACACTTTTTAATCTCGTCCGCCGCTGCTCCTGGCTATTTTTTCCTTAACACTTTTTACTGGTCGAGTTGGTTCATTTTACCTGAGGGGATGCCTGTAGCGCGACAAAAAACAGACAAGGGACAGAAGGTTGACGGGAGTGTAGCGCGTGTCCAGTTAATCTTCTGTCCCTTGTCGGTTTTTCATCACGCTACAAGCATCCCCTCAGGTATCTTTCCTTGTCATATAATCCACTCCGTTAATTAAAGGACCAGCGGTTATCTTTCCTTCGCATTACTTGCCTTGCCCAAGACTATTTCTATTAATTTACATTAGATTGTCATTTACCAGCATTTGTTCTTCGACCGACCCTGCGCTCTTCCAGTCTATATTACACCTATCATGTTCTTTTCTATAGCTCGCTGCGTTGCCCTTAATAAAAGTTGAGCCTTTTTCGTTAGTCTTCACGTTTCTGCCCCGTAGGAAAGTGCCGGTAAGATACAGCTGTTGTACACTTTTCGCTTAGGGAATATTGGTCAACTGCTATACATGATCTCAGAGAACCGCGGCCAAAAGCGCTCCACCCCACTATTATTCTCCTAGTTATTTCCCTCTCAAAATGCGGATCAGCGGTCACTACCTGGCTATATATGTAGACATACTTCCTCACCCATTCCAGTACATTGATATCAATTGCGAACTACTGTTTTCTTGCGAGACAGTTGAGCATTACTTTGTTCCCTGCGTTTTAATTTTTAGACCCACCGTACTGCTCTCCCTGTCTAACTCAATGATCACTCTTTGCATTCTTTTTCTTTGCTCCCGAGTGACTTCGCTAGGCAATGTAACCAGCGAATCGCCGATTGCTTACGTACTCCCAATCCAGGCCTCGGTATACGTCCTCTAAACCGGCAGCGGTAAACAGCATTGACGAGACCGTGCGTCTCTGCCTCATACCCTTTCGTATTGGAATCTTAATGTTTACTTTATGGAGGACTATGAGAGCTATGCAGTAGTTATAGATGCCGCCTAGTATTTTCATATAACACTCTTCTACACGCTTATTTACTTTATGGAGGACTATGAGAGCTATGCAGTAGTTATAGATGCCGCCTAGTATTTTCATATAACACTCTTCTACACGCTTATTCTGGAATGCCGGCATGATTTCTGAGGTTTCCACTGAGTCAACTGCTTTCTCGTAATCAATGAAGGCTATTTATACAGGAGTTGGTTATATTCTGCGCAGTTCTCGATTACCGGATTGACAGTGTGAATACGGTCTATTGCCGGGTATCCTTCACGAAAGGATACTCTGGGTGGGCAGTGGTACGCGCGATGAAAGTGCTCCGGCAGCGCTGTTCATACCACGAGTGATACAAGCTAATTTACGGATATACGCATACTCGTCTTCTGTGCTCCCGCCAGCATTCACCGATATAAAAAGCCTGAGTTTGAAATTACATGGACTGATAGGTTGCTATGTTAAAGTAGCGCTTACAAGGGGAGGTCGACCTGCCGCCCCGGTTTTGACAGTTCCAAGCTCAGTTGGTGGGGCCTACTGCTCAAGTCGTCACGTTTGTTGGGTTTCTGCATGGTTATGAATAATCGGAGTGGACCTAAGGAATTACAATGTATTCGACCTGGTTTCTGAGGAAAAATTCATTGCACTGCATGAGGAGTTCATCCTCCCGTGCATATCATGGGTTCTTTCTTCTTTCATTGCTGTCGTAATATTTTCCCATGATCATGGAAGACAGTTGGGCTAGTTGGTGTGTATTCGTTAGTGACTGCGACATTGCAACTAGCGTGGAAAGCGCAAGGACAGAGGCTGTCTGTTCCTTTTGCCCCTGTCCTTGTGCTTTCCACGCTAGTTGCAATGTCGCAGTCACTAACGAATATTTTCCTGCGCTTTCTGGTTGGGTAAAAAGTTCGTGCCGCCGCTTCCCTTCAAGCCTTGCTGTGAAAAGCAGGTGACACATGTCCGGCGAGCCGTTTCGGTGAAGCTTCGCCCACAGCCGGTATCCCCTTGCCACCGCACAGCAGTGTCGCGGTGTACTTCACGTCCACCCATAAAAGACAAAGCAGCCCTGCAATCAGATAGACTTATATTCGAGCAGCGAAAAAGCATGCTTGAGCAGGTAGCGAAATTTCGACAACGGTGCTGTCCGCTGCGCTGCTGCCTGGCTGTCCTGGTCGTCGCTAAGCCCAAGGCCTGTTTCGCATTGAAGTCGCACGGGATGGCGCTTCGGAAGTGCCTGTGCTATAATAAAAGGCTCACTCTTTACAGCGCTTTGGCTGTACACAGCCTTGTGCCATAAAATTGAAATACGGTGGAACGCCTTGAGCAGCGGAGCTAGCGGACTCTAGGCGTGCCGCACCGCCACGGGGGCAACGGTGCCAGCTGCAAAGCTGTTGTGGCAAGGAATGTGTTTTTGTCACAGTTTTTATTTTTACGAGGAACTCGGTATTGGTCAGAAATTCTCATAACTGATACATATTTCACATTACTCTATCCCCGGGATCAAGAAATTTTATATAATTTTTCTGACGCCGTCGGACGCGATATAGGCTGGACGGCCGAGGGCGGTCTTGGCTACTGGACTTTGCTGTCGCATCAGAAAAGACAAAATAGCTAAGCTATCACAGCGACTGCCTGCTATATTCTATAACAACGGCAGGATGCCCTGCGCAAGAGCGAAGCTGTGGCACGGTGTTCGTCGGCGCACCGGGGCGAGGAACGGTGCTGTCCCTGGCTGCCCTGATCATCGCTAAGCCTAGCAAGTTTCGCATCGATGCTGCAGCTGAGGGCGCTTCGGAAATGGCGAGTGCTGTATAATAAAGATATTACTATCCTCACCGCTTTGTTGTGAGCACCGTCTCATAATAAAATAAAGATATGCTCGATTTCCGCTACGTCTTTAGCAGAGGTCAGGCGAATGCGCTGGTATGGTGGCGCCAGCAGCGAGCACATCACCAACGACGCCTCGCGGCACTCGCCGCGTTAACCGGACGCACAGTCATGGCAACGCCCATGGCGCAGAGCTGTGACGCGACCGCTGCGTCACCGCTGCTGCATTTAGTTTCAATTGCTTTCAGGTTGGGTTAATCATTGATTGCGAGCAGCCATGATTGTGTTGCAGTCGCGACGGCATTTAAACTTCAGGCAGCGCAGTTAAACTTATTGAGATTAAGTGCCTTTACAGTCTAAGAAGTGCCTGATTGATGCAGATATTGAAATCAGCCATCCGCTATGTTAATGGTTGCTGAAAATTTCGAAAAACGCAAGCTTACTACACACAGTTTATAATGCTCTACATCCTGAGGATTGACACAGCTTTAATTTATGTGTTTTCCCCTCAGAGAAGCATTAGCTCTAAGCATACAAAAAGACTATACGTTTCTTGCTGAGTACCTTGCAAAGTTAAAGAACCTTTATTTTAAGTATTTCATGAAGGCACGAATTAAATGAATTATTTTGGTCGTATTTTTGTTTTTATTGATAAATACTCAACTCCGGAAAGGCCGCCGTGGTGGCTCAGTGGTTAAGGTGCTCGGCTGCTGACCGAAATGACGTAGGTTCGATCCCGGCAGCGGCGGTCGCATTTCTATGGACGTGAAATGCTAGTACTGTGAGATGTCAGTGCACCTGTAAAAGAACCACAGGTGATCATAATTATCCGGAACCTTGTACTATGGCGCCCCTTTAGTCTGAGCCGCCATAAAAATCAGATGATTAAATCCGGGAATTGTTTAGCGATACTATCAAACCCAAAGTTAGATATGCAAAAATTGAAACCACTTCCTTGTTATTGATGCAGAAAAGGAATTTAATTTGATTTTATTTATGAGCGTTTAACCTCCCAAAGTAACTCAGGCTATGAGGGACGCCGTAGTGAAGGGCTCCGGAGATTTTTTCCACAGAAGTATCTGCGATAATTGTAGGACAACCCCTTCGTTGTTCGGGGCAAAAACGGAGTTTTGCGGTCGACGACATAGCGAGTAAAGTAGCACGAGATAGACATGTTATGTGGTGCGTCTGGAGAGGAGGAGAAACTGCTAAACGCTTGATACTTTGCTGTAAAGGGCTTCATCCAACAGTTGAAATCAGCGGGGCTGATTTATTCACAGTATTGGGGTTTAAGGACAGTGACGAAAAATAGATTTTAAGCTGGTAGAAGTAACAAAGCGAAGGTTATCTATTTGGTTGCTAAGATAAAGGCAATGGTGAAATTTCACGAGTCATGGCTAGGTGGCTTTAGGCAATGCCCGATGTAAAATGTTCAACCATCCATCCATCCATACAGTGGCGAATCGCTTAACTGCTGCACCACTTCGCCAGGAGTGCTATGAGGGCTCTCAGACATTATGAATGTGAAGTCGAGAATCACCGATTGCGCATATATGGGCATTAAGCCATTAGCGCTACCGCATTATGTCCTTAAGCTGAAAGTAAGCGTCCCATGCAGTTTTTGTCCACGGTCGGGAGGCAGGCCGGTATGAACCGGACGGCGGCAGGGGTGGTCGCTGCCTCTCGAAAGCCAACGCTGCATTCTGCTTCTGAGGCGTACACCATTATATAACCTTGTCCGCTTCGGTGGAAAATATCTTATCACATCAGAAGTAAACGGTATGACGACTGCAAGATGGAAGGTGCAATCTCTGTAAGCTAATGAAGTGCGGGCAGTGGAAGCACTCTGAAAATGTTGGAATTGCCTACGAAATGCGACTAGTGATAACCCCAAAATCAGAACAGAACATCCCAGTTAAGATACGCGGGCCTTTGAACATCTGTTGTCGCTTGGAATAGTCACTTCTTATTGTTAATCTGACTGTTCTATCGATATTGCGTGAATCAGTGCGCAGATTTGTGGGACTGGGTCGAGGTCAGTTTTCTGTGCCACTGCACCCAAAGCTAGGCAGGGAATCAAAGGAGACGTGCCGTTGACCCGTTGCCTTGTCATTGCGCCAAATCAGTTGGGTCAGAAAGCGGAGGTTTTTTTCCGCCCTCTCCTGGAAGTGAAGCTTCTGCCGCCGATTTCTCCCCTGCTGTCTAA
This sequence comes from Amblyomma americanum, assembly GCF_052857255.1. Lineage (NCBI taxonomy): Eukaryota > Metazoa > Arthropoda > Arachnida > Ixodida > Ixodidae > Amblyomma > Amblyomma americanum. Next base: position 36,538,609 of record NC_135499.1, on the reverse strand, counting down.
TCTTACTATTTCGAGGGGAGCCTACCGTGGTTGTTATCTCATTGAGGGCAAAAGAAGGGTATGATCTTTTCTGCACACTTATTGGGTTCATCACCACCGCCTTCGGAATGCCAATCGGAATGTGCCGTGGAATGACAATCGGGCTTCAGTATTCAGCCTTGCTTAGCCATAAGATATGCATTTGGTTTCCGCAGAGGTGTATGGCGAACCCGCTGTCTTCTGATGCACACACACAAAAAGAAGATATTGAAAAATATATATACACGAGCTACAAAATATAACTTGTTGCAACACTATTACATGGCATATCTCTACAACACACCCTTGCAGAAGGCGACAAGGAAAAGCCACACAAAGCGGTAAGTGAAGTCACGGCGCTCGAGGGCACCCAAGAATTCACGACTTAATTGAGAGAAAGTAGTGGAAAGTTCTAGACCGCGCTTTGAACTCTACCAACGCCACAGCGGCTGAAATATTGTCGTCTGTGGAGCATTGCGACAGGCTGCTGGCGTGTCTAGAGATTCCCGTCTCCTGCTCCAGCCTGCAGTGCTAATGCTACGCGCTGGACATCAAAATGACGAAAAACACGGCCGAGCACGAATGTTATCTGTTTGCCCAGTGCACAAACATCGTTTTCCTGTGAGACACCCTAAATGCGACAGGAAAACCCCTCAACCACTCTGCGCAACAGAGGAGAAGACTTAGGTGGGAAGCTGTTTTCGCTTACCGTGTATGGCGCACTGTACCAGAGTCGGCGTACGAGCGACGCTGCAATGTCGTAATCTGCACGGGCGGCGCTGACTGCCAACCGTTGACCGGCAGCGAGTGGCAGTGGAAGCCCGTGTGACGAGACAAAGGAGAGGAGGAATCCCACGTGCAATTAGCGTGGCGCATGCCTGCTGAGGAAGCGCGCCCCGGCTTTCCCCTCTTCTCGGAAAAACAAACAGGAGGAGACATCCGCAGCCTACGACGCCTTTCTCTACCTAAGCTACAGTGTACCAGAAGGTTCTGTAGTGGCGAAAGCGGCGCTCTCCCTGTGAGGTTTTAGAAGCGGCTGCCTCGGCGCGGCGCTGGCCTAGATTCCTGGAGCAGAAATCGCGCGTCGTCGGAACGCGCGCTGCGCGGCTAGGAGAGGCCGACAGGACAGTCGAGCTGTTTTTTATGGCGCTATCACATAAGTATCCCATTTTTTTAATGCATCACCGCTTGGCTGCCAATGAAGATGCAAAAAACGAATGGATAGTTATTTTTAACCTTTAAAAGAGAAATCAGTGGCTGTGTTCCAGTGACGGCGCCAACGGGAGGCAAGGGATCGCGGCCGCTACCTCGAAAATTTGCCCGGCTCTCCTTTCTGTCCCTGGAGGAATTCATTTTGTTCGCTCAAAAGCACCTAAGCGGCTTGATATTTGCGTTGCGTTATGTGAAACCAATACATCGCTGTCTCAATGCTGCAATTTCTTCTTATTTTGTCTTGAAGAGGAACAATGCCCAAAAATTAACTCCCCCATTCGACGTACGCCACCCCCGTAGGATATCCTGGGCAGCTCTTGGAATGGTAAAAACATAACCTACAAATTTCTTTCTGCAAGTTTGTTCTATTAAAAAAAGGCAGCTGCCAATCTCGTTTTTTCCGGGGTATTGTTTCATTATTTTTTTTCAAGACGATCAGGTGGAAAATCTTCCAGACGAAATAGGATAAAGCTTGAACGATGAGCCCGCAAAGTCTGCTGGGTGTGGAGTGGTACCCGCGTTTTATAGACTTTGCATATTTTTATGTCTCTGGGGGACGCGCTTACCCGCTCTTATTATCCCAACGAGCTGAAAGCGCCACCCTTTCCCGACGACAACGTTCAAACTCTCTTAATGCAGCGACGCAGCAACGCAGATGGCCAGTTTTACCCCTCCAGCATTCAACGGCAGCGCCGCGCGCGGCCAACCGCTTTTTTTTTTGCTTCAGCGCCTCCCATCGAAACCCGCTTCGCTCTTGCCACTACAACGCCTTCTAGAACACTGTACCCAAGCCCAGCCATACGGCTACAAAGGAAAGCTATAAGTCTTGCTCAGAAGCTCCGTAGTTGCAAAAACAAAAAAAGAACTCCGGGTTAGCTCAGTTTACAGAGCGACTGCCCTGGTGAAGCGATGCTACCAGTAATGAATCATTCAGGCACTGCACAATAATTTTCGCGCACAGGAAAGCTGATTCTTCACGCTTGTAACCCGTGAAGAGTGTTTCAACATCAACAGAATGGATTATGGTACGAAAGTTAGAGACAGAACGGAATCTTACGGAATAATTTCAAATGATCTGCAAAAAGCAAAACCCTTGAATTCAAGGCGTGTAACGCGAAATGATTAATTAATATTACAACCAACAGCGGTCCTAACTTGGAGCTTTGAAGCACTTCCGATTATACAAACTCATCGGACACACAGCCGGAAAATCAAACCAGATTACGGCGGCTGCCAGAGTACCTTTGGAGCCATTTGCAGTACATGGACAAAGTTCCTTTTTTTCGCATCTTCACCAGAAGTACCCCAGGAAGACCATGCAGAAAATTTTAGTGATGCCAAAATAGGTTGAGTCTGCCTGACCACGATTAAACATGTGAGGCCCACTGCACTCGAGATAGTTGCATAAATTCGTTTCCATGGATCGCACTTTTAGAAACTGTGTTCCAGATTTGAGATCGTTTGTTCGAAATATGAGCTCATGCGTTCGTTCGTACATTGCCATTTCAAAAAAATTCGCAAAAGAACACATCAGTGACACAGGTGGGAAATTATTCACATCACAAGCATCGCCGCATACCGGAACAACTACTGACAACTTCTGACGACAAGGAAAACACCAGTTTGCACGGATAAGTTGAACAAATATGCTAAAGTAGGATAAAAAATGCCAGCGCATGCTTTGATTATGAAGCTCGGCATTTCATAGACTTCTGTTGAAAGTTTTGGTTTAAGCTTCTGAATTGCCGATAGAACTTCATGTTCAGCGACACTTTCATAAACTAAGCAGTCAGCTTTGTCTTCAAAAGTGATAAAAGCAGTTGTGCTATCAGCGCGCACAAAACCAGAGCTGAAGAGATAGCGAAAGCTTGGGAAACATCTTGCAGCTTGAAACAGATCCTATCACGCATAATCAGCACAGCAGCGCTAACCTTATGACTCCTTGACATTCTGTTCGAGAAGCATGTAGTATTACGCTTCACCGCGTGCAGTCGATTTTTTTTTTCAATTTGTCTACACATTGAATGTACGTATTTGATACCAATGCTGTAACTTTCCGATTTTACGTGCAGTTTGTAACACCGCTGTTTTTTTAGAGTACTGTCTCAAATCGCAAGAAAACAATCAAAGCAATATAGAATTCCTCGGATGACACATTGGTATTTGTTTTTCAGTATTCCCTGTACAACTGATGTCAATAGTTCAACGCCTGATTTAGGATAATAGATCTCAAAGAATCGAGACATACGGAAATTCTAAACGCATTTTACAACACAAGGTAATCGCCGTAAGCGTTCCTAAGTTTTTCTGGTAACATCTCATGCACTGGACGAAAAGAAAAAGAATGACAGTAAACGGGCGATCATATTTGTTTACGAAACAGAGGACCGCGCACCACTCGCTTGATATTAGATATAATTAAATCCAAAATGGTACCGGCACATTTCTTCATCGCCTAGTAGTGACGTAATCCATGGAAGTTATTAAAATCAATAAGATATCCGGCTTTTGTCGTAAGGCTGTGCAGTCACTTGTGGCCATTTTGTCTTTAGGACAATTGAAGCCCCGGTAAATGTGAATATTCGATACTTAAAATCAAATTTTTCCCTAGTGTGCAAAAAAAAAAGGATTCGTGTAAACGTTAGGATCCGAATTTGGCGCAATGTAATCACAGCCGACTAGATAGTGTGATTTGTGACGTGTTGGAAATACTCCACCCCAGTATTTAACCAGCTTAGAATACGTTCTGTAGGCTCTCAAAACAGCCTGCTCATAAAAGAAATAAGACGCATTTGGACACTACGAGTGTGGCAGTGGTTTCGTCCGGAATATAATGTCTAACTCACATTGGTATGCATTCGCGAAGGGCACTTCCCTTTAGTTCGGAACCCTTTCGTGTTTTTATCAAACAACTTAATTGCCCTTGCGATACTCGGCGTACGTGGATAGACCACCGTTAGGTTTATGAAAGTGCCGTGAGAACTACAGGTTTCCACAGAAATCGCGAAATACGCGACTATAAGGACGTACTTTCGGTTTGATCACAAGTTCGAGCAAATCCTCACCCAGAGAAACACGGAAGAAGCAATGCGTATTGTACGCCGTTTTCAGTCTTGTACGCCTAGTGACCTTTGTCACCTATACTATATCCGACAAGGTTCCTGTGTGTAAGACGCTGTTGTAGTTGAATGCAGGCGAGAGAGAAATGGGTTTTTGTTTTCTTAGCCGCTAATTTTGGCGCTGCTTTAAGCATGCGCTGCTTAGCTGTGCCAAACGTACATGCGCGGTCAAAAATACGCGGCCCACGGCTCCGATCGGCGGAGCGGCTGCGAGCAACACCGCGGCGCTCGCGCCAGCGCTGCGAGAGTATGCACTGCGACGACAGATTTCTCCCTCGATCTCGAGCGGGCACGTCACACGGTTGATAAAGTTCAAGTGCGACGTTCAGCTTTTTCGCAGCTTACGCTCAGGGCGAAAGAGGGCTCCTATCTGCATGAAGCGTCGCCGCGCTGGTGCCGCCTCGCATCTCCCGTCTCCCGCGTGTGCGCATCGGCTGCGGCGCCTCTTTTAGCATCTTAGTTGTGTTGACACCTCGTGCGTGCACCCCCCGCCGCGGTGGCCTAGTGGCTATGGTACTCGGCTGCCGACCCGAAGGACGCGGCTTCGATTCTGGCAGCGGCGTCTGTTGTATTTCGGTTGAGGCGAAATGCTAGAGGCCCGTGTACGGTGCGATGTCAGCGCATGTTGAAGAACCACAGGTGTTCGAAATTTCCGGAGCCCTCCACTACGGCGTCTCTCATAGCCTGAGATGCTTTCGGACGTTGAACCCCATAAACCAAATTTCATGCTTACGCGCTGCCCGCTTCCTCCAGGCCCTCACGCAGCTCCTGCCAGCAGCCCGCCAACCACCACTGGGCATGGCGCAGGCCCAGCAGAATCAGCCCGCCCATCATGGCTAGCACACCACAGATGCTTCCCAGACCATGGGTCCTCCAGTGGATTTGCCGGGCTCTTCGACCTCGTCTCTCCGAGCTCCATGACCGCCTCCGGCTGGAGGAGTACGATGTCCTGGTCCTCCAGGAGGTGTACCTGCAGCGGGACAAACTACACCTGCCGGGGTACATCGGCTATGGCAGCAGGACCTCCTGCCAGCAGTCCTACTGTCAGGCGGACCCATGCTTGGAGGACAGCCATCCATCCGGACCTTCCCGCGCAGCCATCTTCGTCCGCAGGACTCTGGCCCAGGCGGAGATTTTGGTGAGTGATGCGGTTGTGGCCTCCATGGAGTTCGTCTGTGTGAGGTTCAGGCTGGGTCGAGTTGACACAGCTGTGGCAAGTGTATATGTGCGCCCCCAGACCCATTGGGACGCCGAATCCTTGCCGAAGCTGGTCAGTCTCATTGGCGGCGACTGTTTGCTCTGCGGGGACCTCAACGCGGCTCACCCGTGCCCGCAGGGCGGATCGTCGCGGCCGGCACCTAGTTGACGCCAATCGCGGTACTGCGCTCCATGTTTTGAACACTGGGGTCCCCACGTTTGTCCGTCGAGGGGGCGTCCGCACATGCATTGATCTATTCATTGGGACGCCCCGATGAGTTTATAGATGGCACCCCTAGGCGGACTCCTGGGGTTCGGACCACTACCCTATCACTCGGGCTCCTAAACCGGGCAAGAGAGTGGATTGTCGAAGGTGCAGAGTGGCCCACTGGAACAAGTTCCGGGACCTCCTTCGCAGCTTCTCTCTGCAGGACAACAGCCTGGCCCATGTTGCTAGGTGTGCTGAGGCTGCCACGATCTGCTGCGAGGTTCCCCCTGGTCAGCCCATCCCGGACCTCCACCTCCTCCAGCTGCGGGCATAACGGCGCCAGGCAGAGCGGAGGGCTCTCCGCACAGATCGGCCCGAGCACTGGACCGTGCACAACCGGCTCGACGCGAAGTGCCGCCGGTCTCACGATCGACGCCGCAGAGAGTCGTGGGAGGGCATTTGTGCTTCCCTGGTGGCCGCCAGGGGGAGTGCCAGGACATGGCATCTGTTCCGTTCACTACTGGAGCCACCCATCCAGCGGGCCCCCTACCTGGCCATCGCAGTGGCAGGGGGACTCACCTACCAGCAGCTGGCTGATAAGCTGGCAGAGGCCCTCCTCCCCCGGGAGCCTCCTCCTGCAGGGCTCTACCCAAGGAGCAACTGCATCCAGCCAGCCTGCAGACATGCTGCGGACATCACTGCCGTCTGCTTCACGGCTCTCACGAGGGGGGAACTCTCCTCTGCCCTGCTGCACTCCAAGCGCCGCAGTGCCCCTGGACCAGACGGCGTCACTTATCTGATGCTGCGGAACCTGGACGACGCCATGCAGACGTGCCTGCTCCAGACGTACAACGAGGTCTGGTACACAGGTTGCCTGCCTGAGGCCTGGCGCACAGCCCTGGTGGTCCCGGTCCTCAAGGCGGGCAAGCAACCTGCTGACCTGCTGTCATACAGGCCGGTGTCTTAACTCGGCCCCGGGGAAGCTCATGGAGTCCATGGCCTTGGGGAGGCTGGAGTGGATTGCTCGGGCCACAGGGTTCCTGCCCGAGCAGCAGTCTGGGTTTCGGAGGCACCGCTGTACTGCTGATGCCATAGCAGATATCGTGTCCAGCCTCGAGGATGCACGTCACTCTCGCCACGTCATCTGCCTCACACTCCTGGATGTGAAGGGGGCATTTGACAATGTCTCCCATGAGGCGATCTTCGAGGCCGTGGACTGCCTTAGTGTCACCGGCAACCTCCGGGGGTACATCCGGGGCTTTCTGAAGGACCGCACGAGCTGTGTTCGGGCTGGAGGCGCTACCAGTGCTCCCTAGGCCCTCACCAGAGGGGTTCCCCAAGGCAGCGTGCTGAGCCCCATGCTCTTCAACTTGGTGATGGCCCAGCTGCCCAGCTGCCTTCCAGATGGCCTGAATCTTCCCGCCCGCATTGCCATCTACGCGGACGACATTGCCCTTTGGTGCCGCGGACCACGGCGCCAGAGGGTTCAGGTCATCAGGAACGTAGAGCGGGCCATCACCAGGGTAACCTACTACCTGGAACAGGTTAGCCTGCAGCTCTCCCCCATCATGTCCGAGGCCATGCTGCTCAACATCCGGCCAGGATCACGTCCGGGGAAGACCTGCCTCAGCGTCGCAGGACGGGAGCTCCCATGGCGGCATTCCTGCCGCTACCTGGGCCTCCTGATTGACCGCCACCTCACCTGGCGCCCAGCTGTCACGGCATTCTGCAGACAGGCAACCAGGGTTCGTGGCGCCATCCGGAGTCTCCTGGCTGGAGGGAACGGCATCACCCCACAAATGGGGCTCCAGTTCTTCCAGGCCATGACAGGGGCTCAGTTCCTGTATGCCCTCCCGCTGGTCCAGATGACCATACACCAGCAGCTGGCTATCGAGCGGTCCCAGAGGGCTGCAGTCCGTCTGTGCCTGGGACTTCCCCGTGGCTCCCAGGTCCCGGCCACTCTTGCAGAGGCCGGCGTGTGGCCTATGCCGCTGCAGGCCCAGCGGACGGCACTCCGCCATGTTGAGCGTCTGCTCCTCGCCCCGGACGGACGTCCTCTCCTGGAGCGCCTTCTCGGCCATCCTCATTCGCGAATGGGGAAGGTTGCCCAGGAGGTCCAGCAGCTGGTGGCAGGGCAGCCAGAGCACCTTCCTCACCCTCCACGACCGGACATGGGCCATCTGTTCAGGGCGCTCATGCCACCACGTGGTGTCAAGCCGAAGCGCCTCACCCCTGCAGTTGGCCTCCGGAAGGAGGCAACAGCGACCCTTGAGGAGGACTTGGCCGGCTGCACGAAGTTATACGCGGACGGATCGGTCCTCATGGGTGCCTGCTCGTCTTCCGCAGCTGCCTGCACTGCACCTTCGTTGGGAGAAAGCCGGCAGGCCAGGCTTCCGTTCGTGGCCAGCTCGACCACAGCAGAGCTGGCGGCCCTCCTCCTGGCTGCTGACATCCTGGAGTCCCACCCCGCACTGCAGTCTGCGGCCATTATGAGCGACTCCACGGTGTCCCTCCAGCTTCTGCAAGAGCCACGGGGCCGGCTGCCCGTTGTACGCAAGCTGGCCGCCAGACTCAACAGCGTCTGTTCCCGTGGCTCCTCGATCTCCCTGGCCTAGATCCTTAGCCACGTAGGAGTCCCAGGAAATGAGGCCGCAGATACCCTGGCCAAGGCTGCCGACGGAAGCCGTACCCCCTGCTTTACTGCTGTTGTGCCCCTGGAGGTTGCCAGAACCATCACGGAGCGGCAGCTGCTAATGGAGCAACCCGACCCCTGGGTTGCCCAAGGGACAACCCCTCAACGCCTGCCAGATAAGGGGATCACGAGACGGCAGCGATGCAGAGAAAGCGCAGAGGTAGAACATCCGCCTCGCGTGCAAGAGGACCGGGGTTTAAATCCTGGTGCCGCGCAATTCTCCACCGGGTTTAAAAAAAATCCGCGTGTCGATGGAATTGCATAACCAGGCCTGGAGTGCGGCCTGATCTCGGTGACCAGAACCGACAACGCACTCTCTCACCAGAACAGTATTTGGCCACCCTGGTGTAGTACTTGGCCACAACCTTCTATCATCAAACCAATTAACCCTCTTCCCTCAGTCCCCAGCGGCTGCAGAGCAACTGACCACGGCGGCGGTCAGACCTGTGACGCAGCGGAGGGTGCATGAGTCTAGCCTAGCAGTGCTGTTTGAGGAACTAGCGGGAATTAAATGGGATGTGATAGGGCTTAGCGAAGTTAGGAGGACAGGTGAGGCGTATACAGTACTAAAGGACGGACACATACTGTGCTATCGCGGGTTAGAGGATAGACGAGAACTAGGTGTGGGATTCCTCATTAATAAGGGTATAGCTGGCAACGTAGAGGAGTTCTACAGTATTAACGAGAGGGTAGCAGCTATAGTAATTAGGCTGAATAGGAGGTACAAGCTGAAAGTGATGCAGGCCTACGCACCCACATCCAGCCATGATGACCAGACCGTTGAAAGTTTCTATGAGGACGTAGAATCGGCAATGAATAAAGTAAAATCGCAGTACACTGTACTGATGGGCGACTTCAATGCGAAGGTGGGCAAGAGGCAGGCTGACGACCACGCGGTAGGTGACTATGGGATAGGTTCTAGAAATAGCAGGGGAGAGTTATTAGTCGAATTCGCGGATAGAAATAATTTACGGATCATGAACACCTTTTTCCGCAAACGAGAAAACAGGAAGTGGACCTGGAAGAGCCCCAATGGTTAGATTAAAAATGAAATCGACTTCCTACTATGCGCTAAACCTGACATCATTCAAGATGTGGCCGTCCTCGGAAAGGTGCGTTGTAGGAACAACAGAATGGTAAGGTCCAGAATTAGCTTAGACTTGAAGAGGGAACGGAAGAAGCTAATGAAGAAGAAGACCATTAACAAGATAGCCGTAAGAGTGAAAGCACAGGAGTTTAGGATAGCGCTGCAAAACAGATATTGGGCTTTAACTGAGGAAGATGATCTTGATGTTCATTCAATGCACGATAATCTAATCTAACATCGATAATTACGGAGTGCGCAGTAGAAGTAGGCGGTAGGACAGCTCGAAAAGATACCGGGAAGCTATCTCAGGTGACGAAAGATCTGATTAAGAAGCGCCAAAACATGAGGGCATCTAACCCTACCGGTAGAATAGAACTAACGGAGCTATGAAAGTTAATAAATAAGCGCAAGGTAGCCGACATAAGGAAGTTTAATATGGAGAGAATCGAGCATGCTATAAAGAACGGAGGTAGCCTAAAAACAGTGAAGAGGAAACTAGGCATAGGTAAAAACCAGATGTATGCATTAAGAGACAAGCAGGGCAATGTGATTAGGAATATGGATAAGATAGTTAACGTAGCCGAAGAGTTCTACACAGACCTGTACATTAGCCAATGTAATCAGAGCGTTAATGAGAAAGACAGCAGTGCACAGCAATGCGTCATCCCGCCAGTAACGAAAGATGAAGTAAAGAAAGCCTTAGAAGCAATGAAAAGGGGAAAAGCAGCTGGGGAGGATCAGGTAACAGCAGATCTGTTGAAGGATGGAGGGGACATCGTGCTAGAAAAACTAGCCACCCTGTATACCCAATGCCTTATGACCTCGACCGTACTAGAAGCTTGGATGAATGCAATCATTATCTTAATTCATAAGAAAGGAGACGCCAAGGACTTGAAAAATTACAGGCCAATCAGCTTACTATTCGTTGCCTACAAAGTATTTACTAAGGTAATCGCTAATAGAGCCAGGACAACGTTAGACTTTAATCAACCAAATGATCAGGCAGGCTTTCGTAAAGGATATTCCACAATAGATCATATTCACACTATCAATCAGGTGATAGAGAACTGCGCAGAATATAACCAACCTCTATATATAGCTTTCATTGATCACGACAAAGCATTCGACTCAGTGGAAACCTCAGCAGTCATACAGGCATTGCGTAATCAGGGGGTAGAAGAGCCTTATGTCAAAATACTGGGAGGTATATATAGCAACTGCACAGCTACTATAGTCCTCCATAAAGTCAGCAATAAAATTCAAATAAGGAATGGCGTCAGGCAAGGAGACACGATCTCGCCAATGCTGTTCACCGCATGTTTACAGTAGGTATTTCGAGGCCTTGAATGGGGAACAGTTGGGAATAAGAATAAATGGAGAATACCTAAATAATCTGCGATTTGCTGATGACATTGCCTTGCTGAGTCACTCAGGAGGTCAACTGCAAATCATGATCAATGAGTTAGACAGGCAGAGCAGATCGATGGGTCTAAAAATTAACATGCAGAAAACCAATGTAATGTTCAACAGCCTAGCAAGGGAACAACAGTTCACATTTGGCAGCGAGAGCCTTGAAATTGTGGCGGAAAACGTCTACTTAAGGCAGGTAGTGACAGCTGATCCGGATCTTGAGCGGGAGATAACTAGAAGGATAAGAATGGGGTGGAGCGCATATGGCAAATTCTCGTGAATCATGAGTGGCAGTTTACCAATTTCCCTCAAGAGGAAAGTGTACAACAGCATAATCTTACCGGTACTCACCTACGGGGAAGAAACGTGGAGGCTAATGAAAAGAGTTCAGCTTAAGTTAAGGACAACGCAGCGAGCCATGGAAAGGAAAATGATAGGTGTAACGTTAACAGATCGGAAGCGGGCAGAGTGGGTGAGGGAACAAACGCGGGTAAACGACATCCTAGTCGAAATCATGAGAAAGAAATGGGCTTGGGCAGGGCATGTAATGCGAAGGCAAGATAACCGCTGGTCCTTAAGGGTAACGGAGTGGATTTCAAGAGAAAGTAAGCGGAGCAGGGGGCGGCAGAAGGTTAGGTGGGCGGATGAGATTAAGAAGTTTGCAGGCAAAGGGTGGATGCAGATGGCAAAGAATAGGGTTAATTGGAGAGACATGGGAAAGGCCTTTGCCCTGCAGTGGGCGTAGTAAGGCTGATGATGATGATGTTGATAACACGTTCAGAAGTGGCGGTGAAGGTTGCCGTCGGCTCGAAGATAGGAAGCATTGATCCAATCCAGACGCGTCGGTCGCCGTCGTTGCGTCAGCACGCCATCCTTCCCGTGTCTGGGTAAGCACAGCCGAGGAAGCTGGTGTCATCGAACCAAGCGCAGTCACGAGCACCTGTACAAATGCGAAGGGTGAGAGCAACATCCCAACTGCGGTGGCGTTGCCCGACGTGTCTAAGATGTTGGCGCCCTTTTAACTGTACGGATCACCTGACAGCGTTCCAGGTTGTCAAACGAAAGGTGATTCCCCTTCCAAGGTTGCGGCCGGCACGAAGATAGGAAGCATTGATCCATTATAGACGCGTCGGTCGCGTCGTCGCGTCAGCACGCCATCCTTTCGGTGTCAGGGAAAGCCCAGCCGAGGAAGCTGGCGTCAGCAAACCAAGCGCAGTCACGAGCTCCTGTATAAATGCGAAGGGTGAGAGCAACATCCCAACTGCAGTGGCGTGGCCCGACGTGTCTAAGATGTTGGCGCCCTGTTCACTGCACGGATCAGTTGACAGCGTTCCAGGTTGTCAAAATAAAGGTGATTCCACGTTCAGAAGTGGCGGTGATGGTTGCGGTCGGCTCGACGATAGGAAGCATTGATCCAATCTAGACGCATCGGTCGCCGTCGTTGCGTAAGCACGCCATCCTTCCGGTGTCAGGAGAGGCACAGCCAAGGAAGCTGGTGTCATCAAACCAAGCGCAGTCACGAGCACCTGTACAAATGCGAAGGGTGAGAGCAACATCCCAACTGCGGTGGCGTGGCCGGGCGTGTCGAAGATGTTGGCGCCCTTTTCACTGCACGGATCAGCTGACAGAGTTCCAGGTTGTCAAACGAAATGTGATTCTACGTTCAGAAGTGGTGGTGAAGGTTGCGGTCGGCTTGAAGAAAGGAAGCATTGATCCATTCCAGACGCGTCGGTCGCCGTCGTTGCGTCAGCACGCCATCCTTCCGGTGTCAGGAGAAGCACAGCCGAGGAAGCTGGTGTCATCAAACCAAGCGCAGTCACGAGCACCTGTACAAATGCGAAGGTTGAGAGCAACACCCCAACTGCGGTGGCGTGGCCCGACGTGTCTAAGATGTTGGCGCCCTTTTCACTGCACGGATCAGCTGACAGCGTTCCAGGTTGTCAAAATAAATGTGATTCCACGTTCAGAAGTGGCGGTGAAGGTTGCGGTCGGCTCGACGATAGGAAGCATTGATCCAATCTAGACGCATCGGTCGCCGTCGTTGGGTAAGCACGCCATCTTTCCGGTGTCAGGGGAAGCACAGCCAAGGAAGCTGGTGTCATCAAACCAAGCGCAGTCACGAGCACCTGTACAAATGCGAAGGGTGAGAGCAACATCCCAACTGCGGTGGCGTGGCCCGGCGTGTCGAAGATGTTGGCGCCCTTTTCACTGTACGGATCAGCTGACAGCATTTCAGGTTGTCATACGAAAGGTGATTCCACTTTTGGTTGCGGCCGGCACGAAGATAGGAAGCATTGATCCATTCCAGACGCGTCGGTCGCGTCGTCGCGTCAGCACGCCATCCTTTCGGTGTCAGGGAAAGCCCAGCCGAGGAAGCTGGCGTCAGCAAACCAAGCGCAGTCACGAGCTGCTGTATAAATGCGAATAGTGAGAGCAACATCCCAACTGCGGTGGCGTGGCCCGACGTGTCAAAGATGTTGGCGCCCTTTTCACTGTACGGACCAGCTGACAGCGTTCCAGGTTGTCAAAGAAAAGGTGATTCCACGTTGAGAAGTGGCGGTGAAGATTGCGGTCGGCTCGAAGATAGGAAGCATTGATCCATTCCAGACGCGTCGGTCGCGTCGTCGCGTCAGCACGCCATCCTTTCGGTGTCAGGGAAAGCCCAGCCGAGGAAGCTGGCGTCAGCAAACCAAGCGCAGTCACGAGCTCCTGTATAAATTCGAATAGTGAGAGCAACATCCCAACTGCGGTGGCGTGGCCCGACGTGTCGAAGATGTTGGCGCCCTTTTCACTGCACGGATGAGCTGACAGCGTTTCAGGTTGTCAAAATAAAGGTGATTCCACGTTCAGAAGTGGCGGTGAAGGTTGCGGTCGGCTCGAAGATAGGAAGCATTGATCCAATCCAGACGCGTCGGTCGCCGTCATTGCGTCAGCACGCCATCCTTCCGGTGTCAGGGGAAGCACAGCCGAGGGAGCTGGTGTAATCAAACCAAGCGCAAACCTCTCTATCTGCACGCCGGCAGTAGTGGTGGTGGTGCGATAACGTCAGTCACAGGCGCGTGCACTTTCCTTGCCTCTTCCCCTTTCATCCATTTACTACTTTACTTGCACACATATGGCAGAGGCGCCGTGCCAGTCACATGTTGACAATTTTTCACTCATACTATCCCATCTCTACAGACGGTGACAGGTTGGCACTCAAGCTTCACCACTGTAGCGGACGGCGCTACCGTCGATGCTGGGCCGCATGGAGGAAGGAAAGAATTTAGAAGAGGCCGTTACGTCACATTATGCGAAGCCAGACATAAGGCCTCCCTTTGCTATTTGGTCGACATCACAGCGTGCTTGCGGGATCCCGTGACTCCTCTTGCTGCGGGAGCAGCGGGTGCTGGGAAGAATATGTGCCTTTTAAAAATACTGGTCTTCTTTTTGCTTATTTTTCTTGTTTGGAGGGTTCCTGCACTGTACATGAAAATCTTTGGTTCAGCCAACTGATTTACTCGATTGTCTCAATTCGACTGCCCGCATCGGCTGGAATTCGTCAACAAAACGCGTTCAGCTACCAGCACGCTAATATTTATTCAACAGACTCGCCAGTTAACGCCCATTGCGAGCCACATAACAATTTGTCAAACTGCATATATTAACAGCAGGGCAATGCCTGAAAGCTTGCTTTCAGGGCTCGATATATTTGCCGAACGGAAGAATGTGTTCACAGCTATTAGGGATGTTCACCGCTCAGCATCGCTCAGATAATACTTTATCCTCCATTCGAGCTCGTCCTGTTTGCTTCTATCCTGTGTCTTGTCCCCCGCTCAGTTTTATGCTTTGTAATCATGTCATGCCAACTAGTCCCGCATCGCTCACTCTTGGCCTCCACCAACGCTGCGACTTCCAAAAGAATCACATGGACGATGTTTAAAGGGCGCTTCACGAACTCAGTCACTTCGTCTGTGGTCCGCAGTTCAGCACCTGCAGATGCAGTCAGCCAGAATAAGCTGAAATATGTAAAGTCGTGACGTCATCAATTTAACCGCTTTCCTGCGCATTAGTTCATTTTTGATAACGCTGTTAACCGATGCTGTTAACGACAGCTCCGAAAGCCACGAATGCAGGTTGTCCTAGTGGCGCCACCTGTCGTGGACAGAGTAAACTGCTCTCTGTAAGCTGTCTGATCGGTGTAACTTTTGATATGAAAACGGGAGGTGCAACGCACGAGAATCGTGGTTATTTACACTGAGAACGCAAAAAAAAATAGAATACAAACTGTCGCGTGTGAAGAAACACTTCCAGGAGCTAGATTACATTATAGTTTCGTTCCTCGAGTGCCCGTTAAAGATACCCAGGTGGTCGAAATTATTCCGGAGCCCTCCACTACGGCAACTCTTTCTTCTCTCAGTCCCTCTTTTATCCCTTCCCTAACGGAGCTATTTGGGTGTCTACCGAGATGTGAGACAAGTACTGCGCCATTTCTTTTCCTCAAAAACCAATTTTCAACAGCCTGAGCATCAGATGCAGTAATAAATGGAAGCATTATACGTTAAAAAGATGACTCGCTTTTTGCCACAAAAATCGTGCTTTGTGGTAACAATCCATGGTGCCATTGGTTTTGTTAGCGTGCCGTTTCTAGCGAAGGAGTGCCCCCGAAGATATTTTCTGGCACCAGGAACAGAGTCTAAAACCTTCCCGAATGTGTCAGTATTAGATGGTTGTGCGTGTACGCGTTATGTATCTGGCACAAGTAGTGGCATTTATATTATCACCGCACAAACGCACAAAGACGCCGCAGTGCGTAATCGCGAAATGCCACTAAGCACCAAATTCTGTGTGCGCCCTGCACCCTTTCAAGAACGGGATGTTTTTTTCGGAAGCTGCAACGACTTAGGCACAGCTGTCATACGGGCACTTTTGCTTCCCTTGAAGTCGGTTATTTTACCGTTGTCGAAACAGTACTCCAATATCAAGGACGAAGTAGTACAGGGCTTCACAAGCGTGGCCTTTGAAACATAAGCGTCTGGCTTAAAGGTCCGTTCTTGCTTCCTCTTGCATTTTGGAGTCGGGTCAATGCGCCCTTATTTACTCAATACAAATGCATTCGTTTGTAAAAGCTTGAGAGGCTGAGGCACGCAGTAGAGAAATTTGTCGATAAGCATGACGTGGTAACATGTAGCTCCTTGGCATGCTGTACCGCCCTGGCAATCGAAAGAAAAACGAAAGGAAAAGGAAGCTGTATGAAGCGTCTGCCGCGAACCCTCCAGATGCACCAGAAGACAACGGTTAGAAAATGCGAATATGAACGAAGAGCGATGTAATCAGTACTGAAGCTTCATCATCATCATCCTGACTACACTCACTGCCGAGCAAAGGACTGTCCCATGTCTCACCAATTAACCCTGTCCTTTGCTAGCTGCGGCCACGCTATGCCTGCAAACTTCTAAATATCATCCGCCCACCTAACCTTCTGCCACCCCCTGCCAAGCTTGCCTTCTCTTGGAATCCACTAAATTACCCTTAAGGACCAGCGGTTATTTTGCCTTCGCATCACATGCCCGGCCTAAGCCCTTTCCTTCCTCTTGATTTCGACAAAGACATCATTGACCTGCGTTTATCCCCTCATCCACTCTGCCCGCTTCCGGTCTCTTAACGTTAAAGATGCCATTTTTCCGTGGCTCGCTGCGTTGTCCTTAACTTGAGCCGAACCCTTTTCGTTAGCCTCCATCTTTCTGCCCCGTAGGTGAGTACTGGTACGATACTGCTGTTGTATACTTTTCTGGTGAGGGATTTTGGTAAACTACTATTCCTGATCTGAGAGAACCTGCCATATGCGCTCCGCCCCATTCTTATTCTTAGCTTAGCTTAGGTTTTAGCTTTTATAGGGTTTAACATCCCAAAGCAAATCAGGCTATTTGGGACGCCATCTAGAAATTACAAAGACGGAGGCCTTCCTTTGTCGCAAACTCCAAGTGGATTTTTTTTAAGATCATAAGAGATTTCACATCTTTCCCGAACGCTATGCCCCTACTTTTAAATACCGCCGGATTTCAGCAGGCTTCTTTCATATGGCTTGGACTTTCCCATGGCAATACATCCCTACACCCACATAACACACACAGGGAGCTCGTCTACGCAGCTCTAACCTGGCCGACCAACGAACGCTCATCGGTCTAGATCTAGACGCTGCTAGATTCTAAGGAGTCCCGGCCGACCCCTAGATTTCGGGCTATCGGCTCCTTGACTGTTCAATGAAGGTTTACCAGCCAACAACCGCAGTGAAGAACTCCGGAAATTTCGACCATCTGGGGTTCCTCTAACGTGCGCGTACATCGCCCAGTACACGGGCTTCTAGCATACCGCCTCCATCGAAATCCAACCGCTGCAGCCGGGATGGAGATGCTGAAGCATATTATTCAGAACAGCAACCTGCTCTTGTGCGCTTGGTCGGACCGCAACCAATGGTAAGAACATAGAGTGCATGAGATGTACATATGCAACACTTTATTGGTATCACAAATATTTCAGTATCACAGGAGGGATGTCGCTGGTTTCTTTCCAGTACATAGCCCAACGTAAAAGGGCAGTGCAAATATTTTACGGCTAGTCTTATATGCAAAAGTGTATTAACCCTCTAAAGTCGTTACAGGTTTCGTTCAGCCATTTATCTCAGCATTTGGTTGTTGAATCTGTATAGTCAGCCGTAAAAGTAAGCCTCGGCGTGCCGGAGCGAATAAGCGAAATCTGACCTAAACACATCGTCGCTTTCCAGCCTGTCTCAATCTTCCTTCTTCCAATTTCCATCTCCCACATCGCCCCTAACGCCGGGACAGAGTTTTCCTACTCCCCACTTTCATACCTACCAACCATGGCAGGTAGTGGCCAGTGAATTGATTTTCAATTTCGAAACTAAATTTAAGTTTTATCGATTTATTTCGCAGGGTATTAGGTACTACGGCTGACGCTTTGATCTTAAGGCAGAATGCATGCCTATATGGCTAAACCAACTGAACCAGCTTTCGCACTGAAGGAACAAAAATGTAGGCACATGGCAGAACGAAATGATTATGCTATTTTAGACAATGCAAACACGTAGCACAGATTTTTACAAGAACAACATTCGGTACGGCTTCATTTCAGTGGGATGAATCGAGCACGTCGCTGAAGCACAAGAAATGCCGTATGCGACGTAGACAGAGCTCAGGCAAGTCACCCATTTGCGTCCTTCTGTCATTCCTGGCGCTGCACTCTATGACGGCACGCACTACGCCTGCGAGGCGCATGAACTCTGTGAAGTCTTGCAGTCGGAGCACGCACCGAGCAATAAGTGCCTTTCCTTGAGCTCTCTCGACGAACGCCGACTTCTGAAGCTCGTTTACCAGGGTTGCAAGGTTGGAGACCTTCTCAAAGGCCTCCGCAGTGTACTTCACACGGGTGGCGGTGACGAAGCGAGCAGCGCGCTTTGCCAAGGCTCGGTTCTTGTGCGGGATGTCTTGGATGGCCAGGCGCTCCCTCATTCTATCACCACCACAACGAAAATCGCCCGCCAGCTGCAGAGCGTAGTTATTCGCTAGCTCCGACTTTGAGAGCTCTGTGACGAACGCAGCGACATCATCGGTGACGGGGGTTGTTAATGTAAAGGAACGCAGGTTACGGCTTCGGTGAAGAAGGCTCGCCAGCGGTGCCATGTCATAGCCACGCCTCTCCGGGAAGACGACGTAAAAGTTCCTGATGCTCTGATTTTGGCACACGGCTTCGCATATAGACGGTCCGCTCACATTCCAACACCGGTTACAGCAAATATATTCCAGAGATAGCTCCAGGGTTTTGATGCAAGTCGCTCTCTGGATCAGCTGAACGATCGACGTTGAGGCCGGGTCTGCTTCACCGGTAGCGCACAGAATCGAGCACACCCCTAGCTCGATGTGCGTGAGGTTACAATGCATGGCCGCTCTTTCTACAGCAGTTCGGAAGAGGCCGAAGGGAACGGCGAACGAAGTGCAGCGCATCGGACGGGTGCCTGTGTCTGGGTAGTACACCATGCAGCGGCTCTTGACAACGACTCTGTCCTGTAGGCCACATTCAGAGAGCGTTCCGCAGATCTCCCATGTATGGCGACCGAGGTATTCAAGGATAATCTTCTTCAGCGTCCTATAATGAGGACGTCCACTTCTGGACCATCTTTAGGGGCTGTTGTAAACACCGATCTGAGAGATGTACTAAGTCTTAGGTACGCCCCAAGATCGACATGCGGGTTGCCTGGGGCATAGGGTGCATTGCCGCCATTAAGAATCCATGGCGAGAGCGACAGGTCTATGATGCTCCTGTTTTGGAACAGCCCTGCAAGGAAGGTGCTGGCGGTCGCATGGACCTCAAGGACATCCACAGCTATGAGGGTCTTCAAGGAAGCAGTATCCGCGAGCAGAGACGCCAGAGAGCGAAGCAAGTGCCCGCCTGTGTCCACGCAGAGCTCGAGCGATTCGAGCCGTGCCAATTAAAGTACTACCGCTGGAATGGCGCCGGAGACAACAAACTGCGGTGACGTCAACCACAACGAGAGCCTCTTCAAGCCCACGCTATCCCGAATTGCGATTCACATGATTTCTTCATTGTGTGCGATGATTTCGTCGCTGATGGTGACTTTCGCAAAGCAGCTGTGTTCAGTGAGAAGATAGTAGAGGAGTGTCACGGCCTCTCTTCCTTCATGGTCCAGTGCTCCACGCATGTGCCATCACTCGACGGAACAAGGGTGAGCTGCGAGGCGGCGTCCTCTTGTAGCTCCAGATTGACCACCCAGAAGAAGCTGTTCCAAGCTTTGAGGTTGGCTGCGATGTGGCACAGATGGCCTTCCCGGCTCGTGCATGGTCGACAGAAGTCGACTGTTAGGCCGTACGGGCTGCAGGCTACGCCCATCTCTTCCAGTGACAGTGCCTCGAGCTCCTCCGCGTCGTCGGACTCCTCCGCGTCTTCAGGCTCCTCCGCGTCTTCGCACACCTCGACCCCTACTGGCATCTCGGCACCTGCGAGCTCTTCGACTCTTGCGGGCCCGTGTACGTCGGTGGGCCCCTGTACGTTGGCGGTCCCGTGTACGTTGGCGGGCCCCTGTACGTCGGTGGGCACCTCGATGTCGGGGAGCACCTTGACGACGGCGGGAACCTGGGCCTCCTCGGCAGCTTGCTCCTCCACAGGAACGTAACCCTCTTTGAACACCGGTACTTTTTGGGCACTGCAACCTCCTCTTGGTCACCTTGGACGGCAACGCTTTCAACTGAGTGCTTTCGCTTGGGCAGCGCGGCAGCGCCAGAACGGCGGGAACTGGCCTGCAAGAAAAGCATCGCGGGATGAATGTAAGGCGGTTGGGGAAACGCAGATGACGCTTCACGTTTCCTACCGATCTCAGAAGGATGGAGTTGTGATTCTGGGTTTAAGATCATGGTAGAAACAGCCCTGACATGGGAACAGCGTCTGTGTTGTGTTCTTGCTTCGTCCTGTGTCAGCGCTGTTTCTACCATGACCTACTGATCTCGCCCAGGGTGGGGACATGAGGAGTGCACCACATCATGAATGTAAAGCATGCATCATCCATACTTTACAGCAATGGGCCCGCATCGCCGCTGTTGCACTTCGCAAGTGATCTCCTGCACTTATCTGATTACTCAGGTGGGCGTGGCCCACAATGGCCCAGTGGGTGTGCAGTGTTGCCCGGAAGCATGTTTGTATGATAATTCTAGACGTAACAAGCTAATAGTTTTTATGCGTTGCATATTGCAATCACTCAGTTCAGCCCTTGGGCGCGGCTGGGCAGCCCCCAAACCACGTGACGTGACGTCACGACAGCCGGAGAAAAAGCTGGGCCCCAACTGGCGCGGTCGCGCGCGGCCGCAGCCACCACCTGACTCCCGCTCCTCCCGCTAGGGGCGCTGCGCTATGATTGACGTCACGGCATATGTATAAAAGAGCTGCGCTCCTTCGCCGGGACAGTCTTATACCCCTGTCACACGGGCATTTCGAGGGCCCTCGAACCGATAGCCTCTCGACTCAAAGGCGATCGAGCGCTGCTACACGGGCAGTTTCAATGGCAATCGAGTCAATAGCCTATCGAGTCAACGGAACAGCACGGAACTCCATCGAGATATGCAACGCATTCTTGGCTTAACCAAGCTAAGCCTTGCCATGTTTTTTATCCGCTGAGCGCCTCCTGCCCGTACCCTGTAGGCTAGAGGCTATCCCTGGAGTACAAGCATGAAACCGATGACGTCACGTGCAATTCATTTATCTATCCACAGAAGGAAGGAGAAAGGAAAACTTGAAAAGACTTAAGTCCCCGCCGCGGTGGCTCAGTGGTTAGGGCGCTCGACTACTGATCCGGAGTTCCCGGGTTCAAACCCGACCGCGGCGGTTGCGTTTTTAAGGAGGAAAAACGCTAAGGCACCCGTGTGCTGTGCGATGTCAGTGCACGTTAAAGATCCCCAGGTGGTCGAAATTATTCCGGAGCCCTCCACTACGGCACCTCTCTCTTCCTTTCTTCTTTCACTCTCTCCTTTACCATTCCCTTACGGCGCGGTGCAGGTGTCCAACGATATATGAGACAGATACTGCGCCATTTCCTTTCCCCCCAATACCAATTATATGAAAAGACTTAAGTTCTACCTTAAGGGTATGACGCTAGAGCTTTAATAGGTTCCTTGAGCGGCATGGTGTCCTATTCGCGTACCAGTTTGCAGACACGGAAACTGTTCGTTCTTTTCACATCACATAACGGTTACCCTATGCTTCATCTTTGGTTACAGGCGCGAAAAAAGACACGACACATCCTTTTTCACCCGTTCGCTATCATATCAACTTTGAAGATGATAGTAGTCCCTGCGTGTAAGACAGTATATATTTGTACGTGTTGCCTTCGAACAAATCAGTTGTGAGTAGCGCTCCGTCTCGTCTTTCTGCCTTGTGTTGTGTCTTTTCTCGCGCCTTTAACCAAAGTAGAACAGTTACCAACTTGTCCAGCAAGACGTTGTTTTAATTCCCTACGGTTACTCCTTCGCCTAGGTTCTTCCCAGCGCTAAATTAGGGGAGGGGGGGGGCACTGCCTCACCTCGGACAGTAGGAGAAGGGGGCCCATTTATTCTAACCCATTAGTATATGAAACCATGGGCGACGGAACTTCGAGCGACATGTATGAAGCGAGAAAAGCTGAACGAGCTGACGGGCCCCCCGCCTAATGTAACAGCATGCGTTTAGCCTGATCATTTGAAGAAAGCTTGTCGAGCTGCAAAAACAGGAATCCCCCGCCACCCCGGCGGTGCCCTCTTTCTTACGAAGCGAGGTGCGTTTGCTTGGAAGAGTTTTCGTTGTTTCCTGCCAGTCCGTCTGCCCAGTGCTGTCTGGAGAGGAGGGGCAAGGGGGAAACACCTAAAACATGTAATGTGGGATGAGGACCTAAATCTCCCTTTCCCCCCGTCACCACCACGCCACCCTCCACCTCTCAAATAGTTCCACCACTGTCCTTCTCATAGCAAGGATGTGCTGCAGTACCCAACAGTGCATCCCATTCGACCTTTCTTTATCGTGACGGCATTTTGGCGGGGGAGGATGAGTCCGATAGCACATGATGATGAGTCTGATGGCAGAGTCTAGGCAGGAGAGGAAAGACGTCACACGTGGTTTTGTCCGCGTGCCGTGGGGCATGGAATGTAAACTGTTCGGGCTAGGGTTGTAGAAGAGTGTAGGGGGAAGTTGGAGAGCTAGACACAAAGGCCTGTCGCCAGGGCCCATTCCTGCTCTGTGGCTGCGCACCCTCGCGCGCGCTCGACGGAAAAAGTCGGTCAGACTGGCCGCCGAACTTTTCAGAAAAAACTAGAAAAAATGACTCAGAGGCGACCGAGGGCGCGTAACTTCGCCCGCGCTAGGAGTCGCCCTCTCCCCTTCGTTCTCGCGCTCGGCGTCGACGGGGCGAAAGAAAAATCGAAAACCTTCCAGAACAGCGATTTCTCCTAGCCAACAGAAAGACGAGACCGAACGGGAGAAGGAGTGAGTTTTTACAGAGAAAGAGGGAATTTGTACAAAAAGGAGGAGGAGGAGGAAAAACTTTATTTATATTTGATATTAAAATGTGTTATTAGCGGTCGCGGGCTGTCTTTTTCATCTTCCGATGAGTTATTGCAGCCCGTCTTAACAGGGTTGGGGCCCCTGGTCCAGGGCTCCACTGAGGTATGCCGCCACGTAGGCTCTCCGCACCAATCCGCGCTGGACGGCCGGGTCCTCGCTGGAGAGCATCCCCTCCCACTGTTCCGCACTCGGGTTTTTGTTTATTGCAGCTAGATCCTTGTTTTTCTGACACACCCACGTTATGTGCATTAACGTGGGTTTTTCTCCACACCAGGGACATTTACTGCTGTATTGCGTGGGGCAGATTTTACTTAAGGTATTTAGATTGGGGAAAGTCCCCGTTTGCAGCAGCCTCCAGCATACTGCATCTTGTTGGTGTAGGCTGTTATGGGGTGGCGGATATTTGAGTCGCGTTCCGCTGTGATAGTTTAGAATGTCTGAGTAGCTCAGGGGTACCGGGTCTGCTGCTGGGTTGTGAGGTCAGTTTGAGTGGAGGCTCGGTTTGTGTGCTCTCGAGCAATCCTATCTGCCTCTACGTTCCCGGCGATCCCGGTGTGTCCTGGTACCCTCATGATTACGTGTTGCAGTTGTTGTTCCTCGGTTTGCGGCATTTTGGCCGATTTAAAGATATGTAGAGCTTTCCGTCCTATTTTGCCATTCAGGTAATTTCGGCATGCTGCTTGCGAGTCTGTTAATATTGCTAGAGACCTTCGGATACGGTAACCCTCCGCCGCCGCCAGGGCGATGGCAGCCTCTTCGGCTTCCTCGGCCGCAAAGTCCTTGAATGATACGCTGGCTATTTCCCTGTGTGCAGAGTTTATTGCCGTTGCTACCATTCTGTTTCTGATTTCTCGAGAATCTCTCGGGTACGCAGCCGCGTCTGTGCACAGTGTGTTTTCTTTTTCGGCTAGGATTTGTTGAACGTATTTTGCCCTTGCTTCCCTGCATCCTTTATGCAGGTTTGGATCCATGTTTTTCGGTATCGGGGCTATCCTGAGTGTGTTGCGATATTCGTGAGGTATCCGCTCTGTTCTTCTTGTTTCTTGCAGCACACCTTCGTAGCCACACGTATTTAGGAGCGCTATCCCAGCTTTGGTTTGTTTTAGCCTTTGTAGCTGCGCCGCAAGTTGGGCTTCTCTCAGCTCTTCAAAGGTGTTATGCAAACCCAGGGCTAGGAGTTTCTCCGTTGAGGTTGCTTGCGTTAGGTGGAGCGCTAACTTACATGCTTTTCTTATTATTGTGTCTGCCTGAAGTATTTCTCCCTTAGTGCAGTTGTAGTATGCGAGGCTGTATGTTATTTAGTGATAGCAGACTTTGTACAAGGAACCCTATGCGTATGTGAATGCCTGCTTTGGCGCTAGTAACAGACAGACGCGGCGCGCCTATGAAAGGAAGTTGATCGCGGGCTGCGGTTCAGCCCCGAGCCACCGGTTAAGCTTGCATAAGCCCGCCCGCTGAGAAGCTCCCGGGGGACGCAGCACTCTCGGCCAGCCACGGACCATCCAGGCAGTGTGCGCCAATCACTGGGATGGCCGACGTTGGACACCTGCGGTCGCGTCGGACTGCCGAAGTGCCCGGTGCGGTGAAGAATTAGCATCCATTCATGCGAAAATGCTCGGTCGGAAGCGTCAAAGTGGTGCGTCTAAACGAAAGGCGAAGTTAGAAATAGAAGAGCGTGAGCAGAAGCTACTAAAGATGCCAAAGTACCTACTGAGTGCAGCTTCCGCGGAACAGTATGATCGCTCTACCCAGAGTCTGTGTCAAAGTCCCAATATTACCGACTGTGCTTCTGTGGAGGACTTGCCAACTCCATCACCAGGGTTTCCTGGCAAGAAAGAAGGTTTGACTCATCTTGGTTGTCTGGATTCTGTGAAAACGGTGCCAACCTCGGTCGTCCATATTTCTGAGCAACCGACGCTAACCGAGCTCTGTCCTGTTCCTGAGTCAGCAACTTCTATGCTACTAGGCCGGGCCCCTGCCACAGAGCTCCAGGTGTCCGGTCCGCCACACCCGATTTCTAATACTGCTGATCAACAGGCGCCAAACCTCCCCGATGAGCGTCCTTCTACTGACGAGCGCCAGGAAACAACACTCCAAGAACCGACTCTCTTGTTTCCTGTTAGTTTGGCGTCAAATATTCATGTTTCTAACGACAAAGTGTGCCTCGAGAGTACGATTGAGACGGCTTCTCGTTGCGGCAAGAGAGAAGTATACAGGCACCCCCGCAGCAAGAGGTACGTTGCGAGATTCTCCGAAGTGACCCTGCTAAGTGGCCGGATGTTATTACTGACAACTTTCGGAGTGTTTGCCTTGAGAAAGGGTCATTGCATTTTCAAAATCGGGCAGAAAATTTTCCGTCTTCCGAAAAGCATTACAAAACTCAGAAACGCTATGTGTCACCGCATCTTTTCGTGCGAAAGGCTGTAAATGGGGAGGCGTACGAGCGACACTGGTTAATGTACTCGGGGTCGAAAGGTTCCGTTTACTGTTTCATGTGCAAACTATTTTCGATTTCAAGTAACTCCAGTGCTTTCAACACGCACGGCTTTTCTGATCGAAAAAGAGCAGAAGAAAAGGTTTGCGCACATGAAAATAGCGTCGAGCACCAGAACTGCGTGGCAGCATGGCTCGCCCACTCTAACTCGATTAGCACAAGTGACAAGGAGCTGGTTAAGCATCTTGTCACTGAGACCGCTTACTGGACAGAAATGTTGAAGCGCGTAGCGGTTGTAGGTAAGCATCTAGCCGAGCGCAACCTAGTGTTCAGGGGCAGTGAGGAGATATTTGGCTCACCGAGAAATGGCAATTATATGGGAGTGCTTGAGGCCATTGCCAAGTTTGACCCCTTTCTAGAGGAGCACATCAAACGCTACGGGAACAAAGGAAAAAGTCACCCATCATATCTGTCAAAAATCATTTGTGATGAACTTATTGATCATATGGGAAAGGCTGTCAAGGAACGTCTCGTTGATGAAGTGAAACGCGCAAAATACTTCTCTTCAATTGTTGATTCGGCTCCGGACCTTACTCAAGTTGATGAGATGTCAGTGGTTTTACGATACTATTTAAACGGGAAAGTGTACGAACGCTTTCTTGGATTTGTTCCGATTGAATCGCATTCTGGCTTGTATCTTTTCGATACCGTGATGTCCCTCTTGACGACAAATGGCATCTCAATTGATGATGGTAGGGGCCAAGCTTATGATAATGCGAGTAATATGTAAGAAAAACATAAAAGACTGCAAGCTCAAATCAGTCACCTGAACGCATTGGCAGTCTACGTCCCGTGTGTTGGTCATTCACTGAACTTAGTTGGCGCGTGTAGCGTTGACAGTTGCCTTGAGGCAGTCAAATTTTTCATTGTAATTCAGAGACTGTATGTGTTCTTTGCTACCTCACCTAAGCGATGGAGGTATATTTTGGACAGCATGGGCGGAACTGGCCAGCAGCTTGTTTTGTAAAGTCTCTCTGGGACCAGGTGATCAAGACACGGTGAATCATGTAAGGCCATTCTGAACAATTTCAATGCAGTCTTGTGTGGCCTTGAAGCTATGTCAATGAACGAGGAAGAAAACGGTGACACTAGGAACGAAGAGCACTCTCTCTTCAAGAAAATGACAAAACTAGAGACGGCATTCATGGCGATTTTCTGGAGGGAAATCATGGAGCGCTTTGACAAAACGAGCGTAGCACTTCAGAAACCAGGCCTAGACATTTCAACTGCTGTAGACGTGCTGAGCTCTCTAGAAGGATTTGTTCATTCTTTGCGACCTTTCTCTGATACCTTCGAAGAGAGTGCACGCGCGCTAAGTACTAATGAATGTTATCAGGATGAGGGCAAACGCATCGTTTTGAGTAAGTACCCTAACGGAAAAAGCAATAGTGCTTTACAAGGTACAAAACAATTTATCGTAGAGACCTACAATGTTGTACTTGACAGTCTAGGCTCTACTTTGCGAGTGCGAAAGGCTGCCTACACTGAACTCTGCCAGAGGTTCGGAGTCTTAAAATTGGTGACAGAAGTTGGGAGCGAGGCCTCCCTAGCAGAGCACAGGCTGAGAAGTTGGTGAAAACCTACGGAAATGATTTGGAGCCAGCATTTTCCGCTGAAATTGTTCAGTTTGCGAACTTTCTGCACAACTCTGTGTGCCAGGACACGAGTCCCCTGGGAATAATGAAGTTCCTGCAAGAAAGAAAGCTTATTGATGTGTTTCCGAACCTTTCTATTGCTTTGCAAATGTCCTTAAGCATACCCCTGACAAACTGGGAGACCGAACGAGCGTTTTCCAAGTTGTCACTGATAAAAAATTGCCTTCATTCGAGCCTGCTTGACGACAAGGTGAACTCGATTGCTATCATGTCCATTGAAAGTGACCTCCTCCGCGATCTATCCTTCGAGCAGACTATATCGGATTTCGCGAAAGCGAAGGAGCGAAAGATGTCATTTCAAAACAGGGCTGTTTGCGCTATACATGAATAGTTCCAATAAGTTCATTGTATCGCCTCCCAGCCTCCACGATGCCAATGAAACGCTTAGCAGTGTAATTCAAGATATGCAAATCTTCGTTGCCCGTCTCTGGTTTGTTCTTGATATTTAGCGTGCTTATAAAGAACTGTATTTTTGTTGTTTTTGTTAGTGCCACATTTATTTGGTGTCGTCCTTGCTTGTCTTACCTTTAAAGACAGTATTTTCAATTAATGTTTTTTGTTACAGTTGGCAATTTTCATCTGTATTCAGGGCATTTTTATGGTGTTTGTATTGCCTTAAGTATTTTATATATGTATTGCATATTTATAGAGTAACCTGTATCACGATTACTGCAGTCTGTATGAAGAAAAAGGAACACCGACCAAAAGGTTGTTGTTTAAAACGAAGACGTTTCGGCTTCCATACGGAAGCGTTGATCACTGGGCGGAAGGCCCAAAGCACAAAGCTTAAGTGCGTCGCAGTAATCGCCCCAAGCATCTTGCGTACGTAGGCGGGAGATTGCCTGCGCAGAACGCGAGCCAAAGACTCGCTCACGCCCGGCACATATGGGATAGCGGCTCGGGCTCGGCAAGGAGGACCAACTGGTTCTGATGGGCGTGAAGACCGTTGATGAACAGAATCCATGAAGTGCTTGGGGTAGTCGCATTCACTCAATTCTCGGCGCACTTGGCGTAGGTCAGCAGCCAGATCTTCTGGCCTTGGGCAGATGTTTTTGGCACGTCGGACGAGGGAAGCCACGACGGAGCGTTTGTGGAAAACCGGGTGGACAGAATTAAAATGAAGATACCGGCCTGTGTGGGTTTCTTTTCTATAAACTTTGAAAGAAAGACGGTTTCCACGGCGTTCCACCAAAACGTCCAGAAAAGGAAGACGGCGTGCAGCCTCCTCCTCTACAGTGAATTGAATGGAATCTTCCATGCTATTGATGTGATCTATGAAAGGACCTAACACATTCTTTTTGATAATACAGAAACAGTCGTCGACGTATCGTATAAAAACCTTTGGGCGCGGTTCGAAGGTAGCCAGTGCGCGAGCTTCTATTGCTTCCATGGTAAGGTTTGCGGTTGTCACCGATTTAGATGCGCCCATAGCAGTGCCATGAACTTGTCTATAGACTGTACCCCGGAAAGCAAAATAAGTGTTCTCAAAGCAGAACTGCAATAGCTTCAGAAGATCCGATGCTTCGATAGGGGTTCTTTCACACAATCCGTCGTCATTCTGCAGCGCTGAGCGGCACACCTCCACAGCCAGATCCACGGGTACGCTGGTGAACAGCGATTTCACATCAAAGGACACCATGACCTCGTCGTCCTCCACCGTGACATCACGTACTTTTTCAATAAAATCGAAAGAGTCACGTATGAAAGTCGAGCCCTTTCCAACGAGTGGCGCAAAAACCTTGTGTAAGTAGCCCGACAAGCGGTATAAGGGCGACCGTGTAAAGTCAACTATTGGTCGCATCGGGATGTTCGGCTTATGGATCTTCGGGAGACCATACAAGGCGGTAGCTACCCATTGTGGCAGATGAGCTTGAAATAAAGTGACTTGTGGTCCGGTGGAACAAATCGGAAGACGTCAGTCAAAAGAATCTGCAAGTTTCTTTCTACCTTGAGCGTAGGGTCCCGCTTCAGCGGCAAGTACGTACTGTCGTCCTGCAGAAGGCCAGTCATTTTCTCAACTTAGTCGTTGCTGTCCATGATTACGGTAGCGTTGCCTTTGTCAGCGGGAAGTATAATAATTTCCGTGTTTTTACGCAGGCTTTTTATGGCATCACGCTTCTCGGAAAGAAGGGGGGTCGGAGGATGTCGCGGAAGCTTGGCAAGGATGCTGACTGCACGAGTTCGGGCCTCATTTCGGCGGTTGTTATCTACTTGACCTATAGCGCGTTCGACAGCACAGACGATTTTTCTTGCGTCCGGCGCAGGTCTCGTGTTAAAGTTCAACCCGAGCTTAAGTACGGCGAGTTCTGCTCGAGTAGGCCTGTAAGAAGACAGGTTGTGGATTGTCGAAGTGGACGGGCCAGGCGCAAACACTTTTTCGCGAGGCAGCAGCCTTGATAACTTCTTTTGGTGGGAAAACTCTCGTTGGCGGGACTGGAGGCTCACCTTGTAGTTAGCATGCAACTGGATGCTGGCGAAGTCGTCCGGACACTGGTGCTCGAGGCGGCGACGAGCAAAGAAGACTTCGTTCTGCAGGTGCCTGATAGAGGCTTTACAATCTAGGATCCTGGCTTGAAGCAGTTGCCGTTCCGCTCTTGATACCTAGTAAGGCAGAAACTTGGGCTAGTTGGATATTGTTTGAACTCATATTTTCTAGCGCTTAGTGAACACAAGGGACAAGAACACAAATACACAGGACGTACGCTAGTCTTCAACTGTCGTTTAATCGAAAAAACATTCAATATAAGACATCTCAAATGCTGATATTCACACACGCGCAGTAGCAACGCCACGTTTCAAGAACAACAATTCTTTTTTTGATAGATAAACAGATGGGCTGCTGACACATTTTGAACCTTCTTTATCAATGCACATAGCTTCGAAAATTTCCCGTTCCGATTGCGTTTTTAGTGTTCCTAGAATGCTTGTTTCATGCAAGACTAGTGTGCAGGGTACAGGGTCAGGGTCGCCAGGGTACCGTTCGATGAGACAGCGTTTGCAGTGCACCGCGAGATTCCCCCCCCCCCCCCCCCGCTGATGTGGATTCTGTTGCCAAGCGGTGCTCTCTCAGCCTTTCATTAACGCATCTTCCTGATTGCCCGATATAAGCTTTGCCACAAGTGAGCGGGATTTTTAGACAACACCCATTTTGCATGGTACGAACTTCCTTTGGTGGTTCTTAGTGCACATAGGCTTCCTTGCCTCGCTGTTTACGAGTGGGCACAAGCGCACTAGTTTCTTTGGGGCAGTCAAAACAAGATCGACGGCACACTTTTTCGCCACCTTTTTTAGACGGTGCGACATGTTGTGAACATACGGCATAGCCACAAGCCGAGTCCGACGCTGGGGATCGTCACGGTTATGTTGCTTCCCAGTTCTCACTTCCTTCAGCAGCTTTTCCGCAACAGATGTCAGAGTTTTCTCTGGAAACCCGGCGTTGTCTAGGCGAAGCTTTTGCAGTCTCACACTTTCTGTGATGCAATGCTCGCACGACTTATAGAGAGTAGCGCGGAAGGCATTCATGGCAATACCCCTTTTTACAAGTTTAGAGTGCGCCGATTGATAACTGAGAATTTCTTTTTTTGTTCTCGGCTGATACATCCAGCAAACACGTGCCTTTTCAAACCTAATGCCTATATCAAGGAACTGCAGCCTCTCGTCGTTTGGGATTTCGGTTGTAAAGGCTAGACCCAGGCTACAGGAATTAAAAACATCAAGCACATTTTTCACCACATCGTTCGGTTTGTCAGACTGTGTTAGATTCATTACTACAAGGTAGTCATCAACATATTTAAAAATGCGTTTAACTTTGTCAGTGTTAATCCGCGCGACAATGCGTTGGTCAATGTATGCTAAAAAGACAGAACTAAGAACGGGGGCGATGCAGGACCCGATGCAAATGCCATCCTTTTGTACATATTCTGCACCTTCATGCTTTATGACAGTCGATGACAGGTAAAATGAAACAAGGTTTAAAAAGCTTTCAATTGACATGCCAGTAGAATTTTGAAATGACAAAGGGTTTCCACTTTCAATACAGTCGCGCAACGCAATCAAGATTTCCCCCTGCGGCATCGAGTAAAAAAGCTCTTTTACATCTACTGAAAAGGCAAAATTAACGTGCCTAGAATCTTCGTGGTTCTTAAAATAGTCCACTACTTCATTCGAATTACTAACCAGAAACGGGTCCTCAATTTTCAAGAGACTTAATTTTTCTTGCAAGAATCTAGAAAGGACGCCTTGCCATGACCCTTTCTCTGTTACAATTGTCCTCAGTGGCACATCCGCCTTATGTGTTTTCGCGGAGCAGAAAACGCTTAATCCCACTTCCTTACTGGTACCTATCTTTTTGCCTAAATTATCCAGTCCCTTCTCTTTACATAACCTTAATGCCTGTTTTTTCGCTTTCTGGCTGGTCACCATCGGAGCTACAAAGTTCTTACTTAATGCCATTTTTGCGTTTTCATTGTACACAGTGTTTGATATGACCACAAATCCTCCCTCCTTATCCGCTACTAAAAGCTTCAGATTGTTAGTTCTTAGATACTGAATAGCATCTTTGATGGGTTCACTCACACTTTTCTGAGTTCCTTTTTGCCTCATAAGGCAATCGAGGCCTTCGGAAATGCACCATCCCTTGTCATCGTCCTGTGCTTTGCTGGAAATCCTTCTCACTACTGACAGTTGCTCGACAGAAGTCATCTTGGGCTCCGTGCAGAACTTGGGACCGTAGTTTAGGACCTTTTCCACTTCCTTTGGTACCGACGTACCGAGGCACAACACTTGCCCTTGCTGGCATCCCTTCTTTTGTTGGCGTCTCCTCCATTCACACAGTTGTGATACACATTTTCCCCAAAGGTACTCCGTCTTAGTAGATGCTTCACAGTTCCACGATTTGAATACATCTTCTCTTACCCCGGGGTATAAATCCTTTGTTGTCGCTTGCAATCGTAGTATACCTTGCAGGTGACGTACTTGCCTCCACAGTTCCCCTCGCATGATCTTCATAATCCTAACAGCATGTCTTGTAGAAGCAGTTGCCGGTTGCCGCTGTGGCTAAAGGGCGTGCCAACAGGTCGCAGCAGACAGAGGGATCTCGGAATGAGGCTCTCGAGTAGGCCTGTCTTGGGAAACCAGACCCACACACGGTCTCCTGATGAGTACCGAGCATCACGGCGTCGGAGGTTATAGTGTTGGGTATCTCGGCATCGTTGGTCGAGAATCCTCACCCTGGCCAGCTGACGAGCCTCTTCAGCGAGGTGCAGGAAGGTGTGAAGATCCGCATTCGGGTCGATGTCGTCCACATGCGGTTCACATGGCGTCTAGCATCGTGGTCACGTCGCGGCCGTAAACGAGACGGAACGGTGGCATGTTTGTCGTTTCCTGAGCTGCCGTATTGTATGCAAAGGTTACGTATGGGAGCACTTCGTCCCAAGTTTTGTGCTGAACGTCGACATACATGGAGAGCATGTCACCTAGCGTTTTGTTTAAGCGTTCCGTTAAACCGTTCGTCTGAGGGTGGTAGGATGTTGTCCTTCGGTGGTCTGTATGACTTTGGAGTAAAATCTGCTGTAGGAGGTCAGCCATGAAAGCTGTACCCCTGTCGGTGATTAGGGTCTCCGGGGCACCGTGACGCAAAACGATCTGATGGATGAAAAATTTTGCTACGTCAAGGGCTGTGGCACTTGGCAGAGCTGATGTTTCCGCGTATCGGGTCAGATAGTCAGTTGCTACGATGACCCACTTGTTTCCCGAATGAGAAAGAGGGAATGGGCCCAGCATGTCCATCCCGATCTGCTGGAAAGGCCGCGACGGTGGTGCTATAGGCTTCAAGAATCCAGCAGGTTTTGTTGAGGGCACTTTGCGACGCTGACAGCCTCCGCACGTTCTGACGTAGTGTGCAATGTCCGACTGAAGGAGGGGCCAGTAATACTTCTCTTTGATTCTTGCAAGCGTGCGGGCTACACCCAAATGTCCAGAAGTCGGTTCATCGTGTGAAGCTTGAAGGATTTCGTCCCTTAGGCTCGTCGGTATAACAAGAAGGTATTACTGATTGTTTTCGGCGAAATTTTTCTTTACGAGGACACAATGGCGAACGCAGAGACGCTACCGAGCGCTTGAAAGCCTTCGGGACAGTCGGGCTGGCCCTGTTAAGAAACTCAATGAGGTCCCAAGTTCTGGGTCGGCGTATTGTTTGTCAGCAAGACTCGTTGCACTGATCGCATTTACGGTGATGTCGTCGTCGTAGTTTTCGTCCTCCGTTTGGGATTCGACGGGGGCACGCGAGAGGCAATCGGCATCCGAGTGTTTCCGGCCGGAATTGTACGCCCCTGTCATGTCGTATTCTTGGAGGCGCAGACTCCATGTGACGAGGTGGGCTGATGGATCTTTGAGGGCCGCAAGCCAACACAAGGCATGACGGTACGTAACTACAGTAAAACGTTTTACATAAAGGTAGGGTCGAAATTTCGACGTCGCCCACACGATCTCTAGACACTCTTTCTCAGATGCTGAGTAGTTAGCTTCAGCGCGAGACAAAGAGCGGCTGGCGTAAGCGATGACTCGCTCTCGACTGCTGTGGATTTGAACCAGAATGGCACCCAGGCCTACGTTTCTTGCGTCAGTATGAAGCTCCGTATCTGAGTTTTCGTCGAAGTGAGCCAGAAGTGAGCCATGTCACGCGTGAATGCGGTGATCACTGAACACAGGAACGCAGGATCCGACGAACGTCTGCACCACAGCTCAAGATCGCTGACACCTCCGCTTCCTCTTCTTCGAGACGGCGCGTGCTTCAGGTCAGCGCTAAGCGAAAATGCGGAATGCACTGTGTCAATATGCCTGTTTCGCGAAATAATTCCGACGATTCTGGAAAGTGTTACAGTAAGATTATTAACATGGTCATCCCACGTCATCGTGCTGCTGAATGTTACGCCGAGTGATTTGAAGGTATCTACATACTTTACGACAGTGCCACTGAGGTATAAGGAAGGGCGATGAAGTACTTGTTTTCGTTTAGGCAAGAAGAGCATCGGTTTTGTTTTTTTCTTTGTTTATCTTTAATGAGTTCAAAGATGACCATGTGGCAAGTGATGAGAGCGCGCGGTTCGCAGTATCTGCTATGCATTGTATATCTCTTTAGAGGAGAAGAACAGGCTGGTGTCGTCTGCATATATTATGTATTTTGCATGTGTGCTGATTTTGGGGATATCATTATATATATATATATATATATATATATATATATATATATATATATATATATATATATATTTATTAAACAAGAGTGGCCCTAGGATGGGGGCTACTCTGAGGTAAGCCATTTGAAATCCTTAAGGTTTCTGAAGAGGAATGATTAATAGACACGTATTGAGACCGCGAACACAGATGTGATTTAATTAGTCTAAGAGCATGCCCTCGTATGCAGTAGTGCTCTAGTTTTGCGAAAAGAATATCGTGATCTAGGCAGTCGAAGGCTTTGCTAAAATCAACAAAAATGCCGAGTTAGGAGCTGCTCCTCAAAATGTTTTAATATGTATTCATTTTGGACAAGTAGCGCATGCTCTGTAGACCTGTATTCTGTCAAGCCATATTGACACTCAGTTATTACGCAGTGTTTAAGAAAGAAGTCGTGAAGACGAATACATATTAGTTGTTCTAAGCCTTTTATAAAAATATGGAAGTACAGAAACTGGCCTATAATTTCCCAGAGTGTTTGTATCTCCTTTCTTGTATATCACAGCTACTCTAGCTAGCTGCATGTCGGTTGGGAATTGTTCTGTCATAACTGCGGTATTGTATATATAGGTTAGGCATGGCGTAATTATGTCAAGGGTGTATTTAACGAGCCGACTTTGAATAGTATGCGCGTGCAGACTACAAGTGCCCTTTAGTTTTCTGCATATTTTAATAACTTCCCTTTCGTCCGCTCGTCTTATAAAGAGGGACGCTATCAATTTTTCACCTAGGAAATTAGAGATGCCTGCATTGAACTGGCTACGACCGACTTCGGAGAAAAATCTAATAAACGAGTTCGCAAGGTGCGTACCTGATGTTTCTTTGCCAACAATTATTAAGCTTGTAATGTTTCTATTTTGTGGGTTAGTACTTAAAAGCAAATTTAGGCGTCCCCACTTTTTTTAGGGTTGCTGGGAAGTTGCTTATTGAATAAGTTCTTATAGTAAGCAGTCCTAGCTACCTTAATTTCTTTATTCAAACGGTTGCGTAGTGAATTAAACCTGTATAATATGTCAGCGTCTTTAGTTTTAATGAATTTTGCAAACATTTGTGTTTCTTGTTCACGAGACGTGTAAGACGACGGCTCATCCAGGGCTTACGAGAGTTTTTACATGGCCCTATGTCAACCATAAAGAAACATTCATTGTATAACAAAAAAATTTCCAGGAATTATCGATAAGCATTCACAGCTGCGTTTCCTTTGTATATGGGGTCCCAATTTACTGAGGAAATGTGGCTCTGAAATTGTTCAAGCCTTTCTTGAGGAATAACTTGCCGCTGGGCCTTCACAATCACTTTGGAAGGTGTTTGGTTTTCTAAACTCAAGAAAACAGACAAATGGTTGCTTACGTCTAATGCAATACGGCCTGAGAAGTGTGTATTTTCGCTGTTCGTGACTATGAGGTCTAGCGTCGAAGAGCAGGTGACAGTGATGCGTGTAGGACAATTGATAGCGTTATGGAAACCAGTGTACCTGAGGAGCAGTGAAATCTTTCTGCGCTGGACTAATTGTGCTCATATCGATGTTGAAATCTTCCGCTATGCAGGAAGAAAAGTTTTCTGAATTGAAAAAAGAATAATTCGCACTCAAGGTTATTGAAAAACGTGTTTAAGTTCCCTGAGGGGGGCGGTAAAGAACAGAAAAAGCTTCACGAGCTGATTTCATGGTAAGTATTTCAATATTAGCATTGCAAATGCAGTGATCAGATAGCAGTTCACAGACATACTTGTTTTTCACGAGTTGGGCAACGCCTCCCCCGCGTTTCGTCGCGGGATTGAAATAAAATGAATTATACCCCCGTATTCACAGAACATCAGTATCATGACGATACCATGTTTCAGTTTAACAGATGACGTCAAGTGAGCTCGTTAGGTTAGTTAAGAAATTAATCTATTGGTCATTTTTGTTTACGGCAGACCGCATGTTAAAATGTATTATCATTAGCTGTTCATTTCCATCTAGACCAGCGTATTTATTAAACTCTGAGGGCGTGAAAGGAGGTGTGGTACCTAATCTATCTTCCAGAGGCGAGAAAGAAAGTAATAAGCCCTGTGCGATGTGTAATGACGTCACATTACGTCAATCTTAGCAAATTGGCATGAGAGCTGATCCGAATGATATCGGAAGTCTCTGGTTTGCGTGCAAGTATGCTGCCGTTCTTAGTCCACACATATTTCCATGACACTTCCTTTTTCCTGCCGATTGCGGCGCCACGAAGGCGCTTGTGCCTGGTGTTCGCTTATGTAAATTCGTTGTTTAGGCCCTGTAAAACCAATGTCTGTAGTGGACAGGTTCGCCTTCCTTGTCGCCTCAAGAAAAACGTTTCGCTTCGTTCGGGTCGTGAATCTGACAACTAGATTAATATCACTGTTCTTTTGAGTTTTCACGCTATGGACGATGTCAATATCTGCTAGGCCGAGAGGAACATGGGCTATCTGAGCGATTTTCAATGCCATCTCAGCTGCTTTGTCCTGAACTGTGAGTGGTAAGCCCTTGATTTCGACGTTGTTTAGCCGGCTGTATTGTTCTAGTTCAATAATTCTACCTTCAGCTTTACTTAGCAGTTCAGTTAGGTCCTTGTTTTCCTGCCTTAGAGCAGCACAGTCCTCCCTGGCACTCTTGACCTCTGCAGTTAGAGTTTGAAGTTCTGCGAGAGCGGTCTTAAAGTCATCAGCAGCGTCAGAGCAAAATGCTATGCTCTGGTTTATTAAACTTATTTTGACCCGCATTTCACGTTTAAGGTCTTCGATGGCCTTTATAAGTTCATTGGGATTGGACATGGTGAAACGAAAACGTCTTAAAAAGACACCCAGTCGGCAGTCGAAAACATTGGAAAACTTGGACGTGTAGGGTAAACACCTTGTTACAGGCAAACTCACCTACGAAGCACAAAACAATTTCATGGGCTTAGTTGTCTGTGCAGCGTGCCACCGCCGACTGGATTGCGGGTCTGATGAGGGGATGCTTAAGTAGCCTGGGCAGCAGGTGACGTCGGAACAGCGCTTGCAGCTGGGCGCTCTGTTGAGCGTTGGTGATGCCGTCGCGCTTGCGCACGTATCTTCGGTCGCTCAGATTCCTGGTGTGGTTTCAGCATACCTACGAAGCACAAAACATTGCTCTCGTTCACCGTGCCTTTCTGGCTGTCATCGTACTGTCCAAACCGAATATATCGAGCTCGAAGCGGATAGTCAAATACTTCGATATATCGACAATTCGATATACAAAATCGCACACTGTACCCATGCTAGTGATACGCTTCGTTGAACGGCATGCCGCCAGTGTGATGACAGCGCTGCTGCTGGCGAGGCGCTGCTAAGCCTAAACAGCTTCGCATCGAAGCCGCAGTAGACGTTGCTTTGGAAGTAGCCAATGCCTTTCATAAGATGTCTTATTCGGTTACCAGCACAGTATAGATACAATATTTTCGCTAAAGTTAAGGCACAGTTGTTTCTTGCAACGCCTACGGCGTTCGTTGGGCGTGCTCCATCACAAGGCAGTTATGTGACTTGTAAAGGCACCACAAGCCGCCGGATGCCACCCTCAAGCACAAAAACACCTTCTCCCCGTCCCGAGGCTTCGTATCGCCAGCGCTGACGGCGTGTGCTCTCCCATCGAATCTCCGCCTCGCCCTCATCCCAAGAAACATGTCTCATATCCTACACACGGGACGCCGAGAGATTCTCACGCCTCAAGTCAACTTGCCCCTCCTTTATACTATACCACTACTTACGCGGACGCCACCCTGTCCTCATGCGGCAATATTGGAGCAGTCGCAGTTTGCACCTTTTCCCACCAACCGCACTTCGGGCGGTGGCGGTGGTGAAACACTTTTATTGGTTAGAAAAGAGTATTTACAGGGAGATATGATTGGACCGACCCTTAAGAGGCTGGCCCTCACAAACACTAGGTGGGGTCCCTAGTACGGGACCCCAGTGGCGTCAGCCGCTGCCTGGGCACGCTCAACCAAGGCCTTTTGAGCCTGTAGGTCAGAGCAGCCGAGCAGGGTCACGTCCCAGTCCTCCCGGGTGGGGTTGTGATGAGGGGGGATAGCAGGGTTGGAGGGACAGTAGTAGTAGTAGAAAACATTTATTCCCCCCCGCAGGGGGGCGCCTGCAGCTTGCAGGCGTCGCGACGGTGAGTGGCGACACCGCGGGTTCCCGAGCATCCGCAGGGACATCCCCGCAAGGGGATGATGGTGAACTGTGCATCACCACGGACCCGAGCACCCGCGCCTCGCCGTGCGTGGCATCGCCGTGTCCGGGGAAAAGGGGATCCTGGTGGTTGAGCCGATGCCGAGCGTTTGGACCCTTAAGGCCCCTTGGCAAAGGCAACACACCACTTTGGCCCCAGCTTCCTGCAGACGGCACCTCCGGCCTGACCCGACCGGGGGGAATCGGCAGTCGCCTTTTCCTATCCTCCTCTCCATCTTTCACTTTCCTATCTCTGTCTCACAACTCTCCTATATCCTACTCACTCCTTGGTTTTTCCTGTTTTCCTGGCGGCGAGGGTTAACCTTGTGTGACCAACTACCCTGAGTTGAGTCATATTTGGTTATAGTTGAGGTGTACAGCTGGCGTGGGCAGGACTTGCTTTCAAGTTCCTGTCCCGTCCCCTTGTTGGACTCCGTGGTGGGTGGCTGGCACCATGACCGAATAACTAAATTTTCTTTATGGCTCCCCCCCTTTCAAAACCTGATCGCTCTCTGAAAAGAGGGCGGAACGAAGCAACAGACTTTTTCCCGAAAAAGAAAACAACCTTCCCAAAGTTCCATGTCATACATAGTACAGTAGAAGGAAAACAGGCAAGAATACTATCACCCTTTCTTGTGTCAAAGTGCCTAACAGATGCACTGGGCCCCGGATATAAGCTATCGAAAATGGCCAGTGGCGACTTATTACTAGAAATCCGTGACCATACCCAAAACTCCAAGATCCCAGACATTCTCTCTATTGAAGACATCCCAGTCTCCATAATAGCCCACAGATCCCTCAATACCGTCCGTGGTGTCATTTCAGAAAACGACTTCATTCATCTAACAGAAAAAGAAATGCTAGAAGGTCTCAGCGACCAAAATGTCACAGATGTCTATCGAATTAAAATCCGCAAAGACAACAAAGAAATAGATACTAAACACCTGGTACTCACATTCAGCACAAGCACATTACCTGAAACCATCGAAGTCGGATACCTTAAAGTTAATGTCAGGCACTACATTCCTAACCCACGCAGATGCTTCAACTGTCAGAGATTCGGGCACGGCTCTCAGAGTTGCCGCGGCCGCAAAGCCTGTGCGAAATGCGCTTCTAAGGACCACAATTCAGAGGAATGTGACGCAGCACTGCGCTGCGCAAATTGCGAAGGAGACCACGCTGCGTACTCCAGGGCGTGTCCGTCCTGGAAAAAGGAGAAAGAAATTATCACCATAAAGACCAAAGAAACGATTTCATTTAAAGAAGCCAGGAGGCGTTTTGCACTAAACAACACATTCTCGTTCACAGCGAAACCAAACTTCGCTGATGTGGTGCGCAGGGGCGTAGCACCACACAGCACTCCGGCACCTGCCGAGGCCACTTCCACCGAACCTATGGCAGGGCCATCCACGCCCCAGGCAGGGTCAGCAAAAGCTGCCCTGCCATTTTCACAGCAGGGAGCGCCGGTCCATGGGTCGGCATCCCGCAGGACTTCCCCCCGTCAGGGGAGGCCTGAAACTAACACAACCGCGGCTGCGCAGTCCTCCAGCACCTCTGGCGAGGTGATGGATACAACTCCCAGTCCACCCGCTTTGCAGCGGCGGAACAGCTCTCTTGAGCGAAAAAAAGACAGACCCCTCATAACGGGCCCTGAGCATAAGTAAACGCCTTAGCGTTCTCACCCCAAAAATTAACATGGCTTTCTTAATTCAGTGGAATTGTAGAGGAATTATGCGGAACTACAGCGACGTAACACATATCTTAGGGTCAATGCTACCCACAGTTTTATGTCTTCAGGAGACCAATCTTGGTCCACAACATGTGCATATCCTTAAACATTATAACATTTTTAGACGCAATCGCGAGCAGGCAAATCGACTCTCGGGAGGCGTCGCGATTGTCCTTCAAAGCGGCGTCCCTGCTCAAGAAATCAAACTTTACACAAAACTTGAGGCAGTTGCAGTTAGCGTCGTTACCTACAAAACAATAACAATTTGCTCTTTATATCTTCCCCCACACATCACATTAACAATACAAGATTTAGAAGGCCTGATCAATGAATTGCCGGAGCCATATCTGGTCGTTGGCGATTTTAACGCTCACTCCCTGTTTTGGGGAAGCGAACGCTGTGACTCTAGGGGCAAAATAATCGAAGATTTTCTACTCTCAAATAATGTCTGTCTTGTAAACACAGGAAAGGCCACATATTGTTGCCCAAGCTCAGCAAAAATGAGCTTCCTTGATTTAGCTTTCACATCACCGTCTCTTTTTACCGATTTTAAATGGGATGTTTTAAATGATCCTCTGGGAAGTGATCACCTACCCACTGTCATCAGGCTCTCGTCTTCCACTCCACTCATCCCCACAAGACAACGGCGCTGGAAATTTCACCTCGCCGACTGGTCACTTTTTACAGAAAGTGCCACTCTAGATAAAGAATTTTCTGAAGACCTCAGCATAGATGAAATTAATGAAAGATTTACTACATGCATAATATCTGCTGCAACACTCGCTATACCACAAACAACAGGACTCGTACAGAAGAAACACAAAGTATGGTGGACAGAAGAATGTACATTTGCAAAAAAACAGCAAAATAAAGCATGGGGCACCTTGCGCCGGTACCCCACTGCAGAGAACTTACTCATTTTTAAAAGGGCCAAGGCGAGATCGCGGTACGTGCGCAGGAATGCTGAGAAAACCTCCTGGCAGAAATATGTGTCCTCTATAAATAGTTCAATACCATCAAAGAAAATGTGGGACAAAGTTCGTAAATTCACTGGTGACCATACTTCCTTCACACTTCCGCTTTTGACAACACCCGGTACACAAACATCGTTGGAAGAACAGGCCAATTTATTGGGCGAGCACTTTGCTGAAGTCTCAAGGTCATCCCACTACACAAGCACATTCCAGAAACACAAAGCTATAGCTGAAAAACAAAAACTTCCATTCGGAGCAGGCATGCAGGAAGACTACAACCAGCCCATTACACTCCAGGAACTAAATAGAGTTTTATCTTCCGGTAAAAAGACAGCACCAGGCCCAGACAATGTGCATTACAATATGCTTGCCCATCTCTCTGATACAGCCGTACAGGCACTGTTAAAATTCTTCAATAAAATATGGATGACTGGCAGAATACCTGAGGAGTGGAAGAAAGCAGTAATAGTACCTTTTCTGAAACCCGGAAAATCACCAACAAGTCCTGACAATTACAGACCAATAGCCCTCACCAGCTGCATTGCTAAATCTTTTGAAAGTGTAATAAATATTAGACTCACCTTTGTACTAGAATCTCGGCAACTATTAGATGTACATCAATGTGGATTCAGAAAAGCATGCTCAACCACCGATCACCTTGTCCGCCTAGAGAACACCATACGGGAGGCGTTCATCCACAAGCAGCAGTGTATCGGGGTCTTCTTCGACATGGAGAAGGCATACGATACCACGTGGAAGTTCGGCATCCTCCGCGACCTAGCAGAGCTAGGTATCCGAGGCAGGATGCTGAACTGCTTGAACGACTTCCTGGCTAACCGCACATTTAGAGTCCGCCTAGGAACAACTCTCTCCATGACTTTCACCCAAGAGAATGGCGTGCCCCAAGGTTGCATTCTAAGCACGACACTCTTCGTAGTAAAAATGAATTCGTTAGCCAAAGTAATACCCAAGTCCATAATGTATTCGGTTTATGTAGATGACCTACAGATAGCATGCACTTCCTCCAGCATATCGTCCTGCGAGAGACAAATACAAATCACACTAAATAAACTAGCTGCTTGGGCAGAGATAAATGGGTTCAAGTTCTCTCCTCAAAAAACAGTAGCCGTTCTGTTCTCATTACGACGAGGCCTACAACTCAATCCCAACCTATACTTGAATCAAGCCACACTACCAATTAAACCAGAACATAAATTTTTAGGACTCACTTTTGACAAGAAACTCACATTTCTACCACACATTAACAACCTTAAAAAGAAAGCATCCCAAGCCCTCAATGTATTAAAGGTGCTCTCGCGAAAACGGTGGGGGTCCGATAGAACATGCCTATTACACATCTATCACTCTCTGGTACGCTCCAAGCTGGACTATGGGTGTATAGTATACGGTTCAGCAAGAGCATCCTACTTGAAACGACTGGACCCTGTTCATAATCTTGGTCTGCGACTATCAACTGGAGCATATAGAACATCCCCGATAAACAGTCTTTACATTGAAGCTAATGAGCCTGCACTAGAGGATAGAAGAGTCACACTGACATGCGCTTATGTCCTAAAAACCCGTTCTCTTCCTAAACATCTCTGCCATCCCATTGTTACAAAGTGCCCATCCAAAAGATTATTCAACAATAAACCACAATCCATCCGGCCACTAATAATGCGCTTTGAAGATAAATGTGAAGAGTTAGGAGTACTGGATGCCCTGCCGAATATTGCACAAATATATGAAAATTTACCACCATGGTACAGCCTGCCTTCAGTGTGCGACTTCACACTGACACACTTACATAAAAAGGAAATGCCACATCAGCTCATACTACAAGAATTCATTGAACTGCAAGAAAAATATGACACCTTCACTGAATTTTACACTGATGGGTCAAAAACAGAAAGTCATGTTGGAAGTGCAGTAATTCAAGGAAAAAATGAAAAAATGATACGACTGCCACAGTATGCATCGGTTTTTACTGCCGAGAGTTATGCAGTCCTTGTAGCCGTAGACCAAATAGTAAAAGAAAACATTAAAAATAGCGTCATTTACACCGATTCACTGAGTATGCTCAAAGCGCTGCACTGTAGAAACGCTGCTGAACCCATTATAGGAAACATCATACATAACATAATTAAAATAAAAAAACAAAAACATAACATTATATTCTGCTGGGTGCCCAGCCATGTTGGAATTGTCGGTAATGAGAGAGCAGATGCATGCGCAGCACAAGCTCGAATTGATCAAATAAAACAAGATAACATACCACACAGGGATTTTTTGAAATTAGTGCACAGTAAACTCAAAATTAAGTGGCAGGCTGCATGGGAAGAACAGGCAAACAACAAACTGCATTCTATAAAACCCGTTTTAGGAGAATGGAAATCATGTAGACATCAAGAACGTTTCACTGAAGTTATTTTATGTCGGCTACGCATTGGGCACACACACCTTACACACAACTTCTTACTGACAAAACAAGAAAAACCTCTCTGCGAAATGTGCGGCGAAGTACTCACTGTAAACCACATTTTAATTTCATGTACAAAACTGGAACAACTGAGAAAAAAATATTTTACAACACTCTACAATGAATACATCCCATTGCACCCCAAGTTGCTTTTAGGTGATCAAGCACTGGTTGATCTTTCAAGTATTTTTAAGTTTCTTAAGGAAGCCAATGTTTTAAACAAACTCTAGGTATAAAAAGCGTAACATTTAACAAAAACCTAACCTTGTGTTTGGCGCATCATAGCCATAGTTGCTTTTGCGCCATTAAAATCAATATAACTAACTAAAACATTTATTCCAAAAGGGTAGGATAGAGAGGCGAAAATACAGATTTTGGGTGGAGTCCTTATTTCAGGACCCGAATGTCCACCGCAGTTGCTCTTGCACAGGCCCACACCATGTGGTAGATGTTCGAAGACTTCTCCGCACAGTGCGGACAGCTGCCCGAGAAAGAAGGGTCCAAATGAGAGCTGCCAGGTACAGCAAAGTATTAGTATAAAGGCGGAGCAGAAGCCGCTCCTCCGCCTTTGAGAGGCCTTTACACGGGCGCGGATAAAGGCTGTAGCCAGATTGATAGAGCAAAAACAATGTCTTGGAAAGAGTAAGCCGGAGTGAATTCGAGCTCCTGATCGTCGGGGTGGGAGGGGAATGCCCGGTGAGAAAGCGCGCGGGCGTCGTCGTCAGTTGCCTCATTTCCC
Organism: Amblyomma americanum; assembly: GCF_052857255.1. Classification (NCBI taxonomy): domain Eukaryota; kingdom Metazoa; phylum Arthropoda; class Arachnida; order Ixodida; family Ixodidae; genus Amblyomma; species Amblyomma americanum. The sequence goes on along the minus strand of NC_135499.1, from coordinate 36,494,076 downwards.
TCAAGGTCCATGTGAGCAGGAGCCCAAACAATATTCCGGTGAGCGGGATCCCCGGTGTAGACGCTGTTTTGGGGAAGGCGGTAGGCTAGGAATGGTATCCAACCCTGCTCAAGGTTCCGACAGCCCTCTCGCGAGTCGGAAATAATTGTTTTGGAAGTGGGATGAGATGCAGCCAATGCTATGCCGACCTCCTCCGCGTGTGTTATGTCACGGGCTCGAAAAGTAAGGCCGTTCACTGTTTTTGATTGGTGGACAACTGCCGCCGTGTACCACCCCCCATGGTGGGGGCCGGAGGCGTCCACGGAGAATACGCCGGGTTTCGATCCATAGTGGCGGGCCAGGGCCTCCGCCCGCGTCAGGCGCCGGCCATTATGGTCCTCACGGGTCATGTTCGCGGGAAGAGGGCGCACGTGGAGGGCGCATCTCCACTGGGATGGAATGCGTATGCGCTCTTCCATGAGAGTGGTGTGTTGGATATGTAGTCGGGCAAGGAGGCGGCGACCCGACGATGTCTTCGAGAGACGTGAATATTGGTTGGTCAAGTGGGCTTCACGGAGCTCCCGAAACGTGTTAACCATACCCAGCCCCAGGGGACGCTGGGTGGAGGTGTTCACGGGGAGGTCCAGGGCCCGCTTAATAATTTTGCGGAGGATGACTTCGAGTGCATCCTCGTCTTGCTTCCGCAGGTGGAGGTACGGAGTCGAATATAGAATTCGACTGGTTACAAATGCATGCGCCAGCTGCAAGGCGTCCTTGCAATGTAACACCCGCGCTTGTTAGAAACCCGGCGGACCATGCGGCCCACCTGGTCCCCCAGCTTACGGAGTTTGGTCAATGTCATTTCTGACCGTTTGTGTTGATGTATAAAGAGCTCCAGTACCCGGGCTTCGACATTTTCTGGGATTGGACCTGTCTCAAGAGACAATGCAATTTTGGCTGAGCACTTAGGTGAGGGGTGTATGAGCACAAATTCAGACTTTTGGGGGGAGCATTGGAGGCCGCAGCGGCGAGCATAACGGTCCACTATGGTGGCCGCCTGCTGCAGGTTGGCCTCAATGTCTCCGAGGGAGCCCTGCGTGGCCCACAGGGTGATGTCATTGGCGTACAGCGCATGCTGCACACCGGCGACCGCACCCAGCTGGGCCGGCAGTTGCATCATAGGCAGATTGAACAGGGGAGAGAGCACCGCGCCCTGAGGGGTACCCCTGGTTCCTAAATGAAAAGGACCATGTTCCTTATCCTGGATTCGAATGTAAGATTGCCTGTCGGTCAAAAATTGCTGAATATATTGGAAGGCGTTTCTGCCGCAGTTAGATTGAGAGAGGTGGGTGAGAATGATCTCGTGGGTAACGTTGTCGAATGCTCCCTTCAAATCCAAGGCGAGTACGACCTTGTCATTGTGGGGGCATTCTACGGGTCGAGGACGGTCGGATTGAGTAGTAGATGTTCGGGTTTCGCCCACACAGGTCTGCTCAGGATGTCTTGCATGGCGGGACCAACATCTATCCATCACTCATACACCCCAATTTCCTCCTCACCATTTTGAACAATATACACAGAATCGATGGGCACAGTTCTTGCTCTCCAATCCCACCCTCTCCCCGAAGACCTCCACAATGAACTCTGTGAAGCACTCCTCTCCCTCGGACCGGTCATAGTGGCTGTTAGGTGGATACCTGGCCACGCTGGGACAACAGGCAATAAGCTGGTGCACCAGCTCAGCATCTGCTATCACATGGTCAAGTCCTGCCTCCAGTGACGAAGCGCTCCTCTACTAGGAGCAAATCACAAAACACTACTCTCATTTGCGTGAATTCCTGCAGAAACTCCCTTCCCTCCACCAGAATCTCTCCATTGCTCAGACCCACCACCCAAGAAAAATTCAACTGAACACACTCCTCGCTCCAGCCCGGCTGTACCTCTTCTGCCGCGGTCCTACCCTTCCTTTCCGAACGGACCCTCCCATGTGGAGACCTAGAGTCATAACCCTTAAAAAATCATTGAAGGGCTATGCTAGTGCAATGCCTCTTCCAGCGCCCCTTCCCTATTCACTCCCTTGGGCGCGCCTGGCTGGGGTCCGAACAACTGGCTGAAACTTGCTATAGTCGGATACAACTCAAGAACGCAACGGTTGTTCGCCGTCAAATGACCCCCTTCCAGTAAACGGCGTCGGCCGTTTCTCATCATCGTACTAGTGTGACAAAGAATGGAGTGGTAGAAGAAAGCGGATAATCCCTTTCCTCTGTGATCTGCGATACGCCCGTCTCTCTATTGTGAAGCCGCTCCCTGCATTGTCACGCTAGCAGGGTCATGAGAATCGGCCGACGCATTGGCTGGAAAGGGGCCCTTTGACGGGGAAAAGCTGCTGCGTTCTGGAGTTGTTTCCGGCTATAGGCCCTTAATTTGGCGCTAAACAGACGGAGTTTCTCTCTATCTCTCTCTGGCCAAGGCCGCGCAGCCGGCCTGTCTCATGTAGCGTCGTCTTCGTTTTGTCTTGTCTGATCGAGCGCTACTTTTCGTCATGACTTGTCTCCGCTTGAAAGGAATCGAAGAGCGCTGTTTGAAGAAGCGCTACTTGTAGTCCGGGCGGCGCACCATGGATGGCTGGATGGAAGATAGGAGAATCCCCTTTTGAAACAGGGTGGTGGCATTTGCCACCATGCTCGGCCTTTTTTCTTCATTTTTCTTTTACTGCGCAGTAAATATTTATTTAAATGTGCCAATGTCTTTAAACAGCGCAGTAAATATTTATTTAAATGTGCCAATGTCTTTAAACACGCTTTCCTACACTTGTAACCTCATGTAACCTATCCGCTTTTGAGACACGAACCTTCCAATTGCTTTTTGCCAACTTTCACCGCAGATTTGTTTACAGGACCATTGTTATCTCTAAACCCCAGGGCCTCAAGAAGAGTGAATGTGCCTGCATCGACATCCGGATGGATACCATCACATTTGAGCATCAGTTGTTCAATCGTTTCTACAGATTTACCCCACACAGCTCATGTGTCATCTTCTTCGTTAAATTTCTTTTTGTAGCTGCGTTTTCTAAGGCACCCTGACCTAGCCTCAAAGAGCAGGACACTGCCTCTTGAGTTATCATAGAAAGCTTCATTCCTGGTCTGGTTTTCCACTATCGATATAGTTGTACACTCTGCTTCTTTTCCCTTGATTTAATACAATTATTCTTTCTCCGTCCTTGTGTCCGGCGCACTTACTGGTTAGTTTTCTAGTTCTTTTCCGCCATTGTGAGTCTGTGCTCTTTCTGTATAAGTATTGAAATAACTGAGCTAACCACCTGTTATCGTCCAATTTCCTCAGGCGTTCTTCATATAGTAATTTACCGTGAGCTTCCCCAGCTTCGAACGATGCCCAGCCTATAATCCCCTGTATCGCCTCGTTGTGGTTTTGCCTTGGGCACCTATAGTGGTAATTAGTGGTAATCTTCCAACAGCTCTCTGGTTTACATCTAATCTCGAATGAACTTCAACCCTTAAGCACAAAGCTACATTCCCAAAAGCGAGCCCCGGCACCATTACACCTTTCCAAATACCTATGAGTACTTTATACCTGTTGACCCCCACAATGCCGTATATGTTTCATTATCCCGGCATCTCTTCGCCATGTTGCTATAAGAGACTGTTCGTGTTATTCCGTGTACATCTGCCCTTCGTTTATCTATACCCCGAGATATTTTTATTTGGCCACTCTGTGCATTTCATGGCCTTGTATTGTAAGCACCTGATCAGCTGTATCGTTGAAAATCATAACACATGACTAAGGCTACAACTGAGAACAGAGCGTCTACTTCATTTCCACAACAATTAACCAGACTTTGCAAATCTTCCTGGCTACCCGCTAACCGTAAAATATTAATCGCATATATTAAACCCGGTAGCGGTTGCTCAACGACCTTCCCGCCTATACTGTGCGACAGATTATGAATTATATTGCTTCCTTACAGCCCTGTTTCAATGTTTATCATATTAAGAATGAACAACAGTGGTGACAGAGGACAACATTGCATTATTCCTTTCTGTACCACGAGAGTTGTCGTACTTCTTATCCCTCCCTAAGTAATTTCAACCTTATTTTCTCGGTAGATTTCCTGAAGAAAATCAGTTACCTCATGACCAATACCTTCATCTTTTAATATGGCCCACAGAAGTTCCCTCTTCTTCTTGTCGTATGCACCGCTTACGTGCAGGAAGGAGGCTAAATACAGGAGTCTCTTTTCCGCTCTAGCTACTTCTATGCATCGGGCAAGCACGAACAGGCTATTATCTCAACGCCTACCCCTTCTGAACCCTTTCTGAAGTTCTCAGAATATAATATTACCTTTTATCCATGACTGCAAATTTAAATTCACTGTCTGCATGGCTAGCCATGTATGTAAAAGATGTTATCGCAATCGGTCGGAAGTATTTTATGTTCACCTCGCAGTTAACAGCCCTGTTGAGATATCCAGGCCTTTCAACGCCATTTCTCGCTTTTTTTTGCTGCGGGGGCCACGCCACCGCATTTGGGGTGTTGCTTTCAGCATTCGCAGTTGTACAGGTGCTCGTGACTGCGCTTGGTTTGCTGACGCCAGCTTCCTCAGCTGGGCTTTTCCCGACACCAGAAGGATGGCGTGATGACGCAACGACGGTGACCGCCCCGTCTGGAATGGATTAATGCTTCCTATCTTCGAGCCGGCCGCAACCTTCACCGCCCCTTCTGAACGTGGAATCACCTTTCGTTTGACAACCTGAAACGCTGTCAGCTGATCCGTGCAGTGAAAAGGGCGCCAACATCTTCGACATGTCGGGCCACGCCACCGCAGTTGAGATGTTGCTCTCACCCTTCGCATTTGTACTGGTGCTCCTGACTGCGCTTGGTTTGACGACGCCAGCTTACTCGGCTGGGCTTTCCCTGACACCGGAAGGATGGCGTGCTGATGAAACAACGGCGACCGACGCGTCTGGAATGGATCAATGCTTCCTATCTTCGAGCCGGCCGCAACCATCACCGCCCCTTCTGAACGTGGAATCACCTTTCGTTTGACAACCTGGAACGCTGTCAGCGGATCCGTGCAGTCAAAAAGGGTGCCAACATCTTCGACACGTCGGTCAACGCCACCGCAGTTGGGATGTTGCCTTCACCCTTCGCATTTGTACAGGTGCTCGTGACTGCGCTTGCTTTGATGGCGCCATCTTCTCGGCCGGGCTTTCCTTGACACCGGAAGGGTGGCGTGCTGATGAAACGACGGCATCCGACGCGTCTGGAATTGATCAATGCTTCCTAACTTCGTGCCGGCCGCAACCTTGAAAGTGGAATCACTTTTAGTTTGAAAACCTGGAACGCTGTCAACTGATCCATGCAGTGAAAAGGGCACCAACATCTTCGAAACGGCGGGCCACGCCACCGCAGTTGGGATGTTGCTCTCACCCTTCGCACTTGAACAGGTGCTCGTGACTGCGCTTGGTTTGATGTCGCCAGCTTCCTCGGCTGGGCTTTCCCTGACACCGGAAGGATGGCGTGCGGACGCAACGACGGCGACCGACGCGTCTGGAATGGATCAACGCTTCCTATCTTCGAGCCGGCCGCAACCTTAACCGCCCATTCTGAACATGGAGTCACCTTTCGTTTGACAATCTGGAACGCGGTCAGCTGATCCGTGCAGTGAAAAGGACGCCAACATCTTCGACACGTCGGGACACGCCACCGCAGTTGGGATGTTGCTCTGACCATCCGCATTTGTACAGGTGCTCGTGACTGCGCTTGGTTTGATGACGCCAGCTTCCTTGGCTGGGCTTTCCCTAACACCGGAACGATGGCGTGCTGATGCAACGTCGGAGAGTGACGCGTCTGGAATGGATCAATGCTTCCTAACTTCAATCTGGCCGCAACCTTCACCGCCCATTCTGAACGTGGAATCACCTTTCGTTTGAAAACCTGGAACGTTGTAAGCTGATCCGTGCAGTGAAAAGGGCGCCAACATTTTCGACACGTCGGGCCACGCCAATGCAGTTGGGATGTTGCTCTCACCTTTCACATTTGTACAGGTGCTCGTGACTGCGCTTGGTTTGCCGACGCGTGTTTCCTCGGCTGGGCTTTCCCTGACACTGGAAGGATGGCGTGCTGACGCAACGACGGCGACAGACGCGTCTGGAATGGATCAATGCTTCCAATCTTCGAACCGACCGCAACCTTCACCGCCACTTCTGAACGTGGAATCACCTTTCGTTTGACAACCTGGAACGCTATCAGCTTATAACTGCAGTGAAAAGGGCGCCAAAATCTTCGACACGTCGCGCCACGCCACCGCAGATGGGATGTTGCTCTCACCCTTCGCATTTGTACAGGTGCTCGTCATGGCGCTTGGTTTGATGACACTAGCTTCTTCGGCTGGGCTTTCCCTGACACCGGAAGGATGGCGTGCTGATGCAAAGACGGCGACCGACGCGTCTGGAATTGATCAATGCTTTCTATCTTCGAGCCGGCCGCAACCTTGAACGTGGAATCACCTTTCGTTTCACAACCTGGAACGCTGTCAGCTGATCCGTACAGTGAAAAGGGCGTCAACATCTTAGACACGTCGGGTCAAGCCACCGCAGTGTTGGGATGTTGCTCTCGCCCTTCGCATTTGTACAGGTGCTCGTGACTGCGCTAGGTTTAATGACGCCAGCTTCCTAGGCTGGGCTTTCCGTGACACCGGAAGGATGGCGTGCTGACGCAACGACGGAGACCGACGCGTCTGGAACGGATCAATGCTTATACTCTTTGAGCCCACCGCAACCTTCACCGCCACTTCTGAACATGGAATCACCTTTCGTTTGTCAAGCTGGAACGCTGTCAGCTGATCCTACATTGAAAAGGGCGCCAACATCTCAGACACGTCGGGCCACGCCACCGCAGTTGGTATGTTGCTCTGACCATTCGCATTTGTACAGGTGCTCGTCACTGCGCTTGGTTTGATGACGCCATCTTCCTAGGCTGGGCTTTCCCTGACACCGGAACGATGGCGTGCTGACGCAACGACGGCGACCGACGCGTCTGGATTGGATCAATGCTCCCTATCTTCGAGCCGACCGCCACCTTCACCGCCACTTCTGAACGTGGAATCACATTTCGTTTGACAACCTGGAACGCTGTCAGCTGATGCATGCAGTGAAAAGGGCGCCAACATCTTCGACACGCCGGGCCACGCCGCCGCAGTGTAAATGTTGCTCTCACCCTTCGCATTTGTACAGGTGCGCGTGACTGCGCTCGGTTTGATGACACCAGCTTCCTCGGCTGTGCTTCCCCTGGCACCGGAAGGATGGCGTGCATACGCAATGACGGCGACCGATGCGTCTGGATTAGATCAATGCTTCCTATCTTTGAGCCGACCGCAACCTTCACCGCCACTTCTGAACGTGGAATCACCTTTATTTTGACAACCTGGAACGCTGTCAGCTGATCAGTGCAGTGAAAAGGGCGCCAACATCTTAGACACGTCGGGCCACGCCACCGCTGTTGGAATGTTGCTCTCACCATTCGCATTTATACAGGAGCTCGTGACTGCGCTTGGTTTGCTGACACCAGCTTCTTCGGCCGGGCTTTCCCTGACACCGAAAGGATGGCGTGCTGACGCATCGACGGCGACCGACGCGTCTGGATTGGATCAATGCTTCCTATCTTCGAGCCGACCGCAACCTTCACCGTGGAATAACCTTTCGTTTGTCAACCTGGAACGCTGTCAGCTGATCCGTACAGTGAAAAGGGCGCCAATGTCTTAGACACGTCGGGCCACGCCACCGCAGTTGGGATGTTGCTCTGACCCTTCGCATTTGTACAGGTGCTCGTCACTGCGCTTGATTTGCCGACGCCAGCTTCCTCGGCTTGGCTTACCCTGAAACTGGAAGGATGGCGTGCTGACGCAACGACGGCAACTGACGCGTCTGGAATGGATCAATGCTTCCAATATTCGAGCCAACCGCAACATTCACCGTCAGTTCTGAATATGGAATCACCTTTCGTTTGTCAACCTGGAACGCTGTCAACTGATGCGTACAGTGAAAAGGGCGCCAACATCTTAGGAACCTCGGGCCACGCCACCGCAGTTGGGATGTTGTTCTCACCCTTCGCATTTGTGCAGGTGCTCGTGACTGCGCTTGGTTTGCTGACGCCAGCTTCCTCGGCCGGGCTTTCCCTGACACCGAAAGGATGGCGTGCTGACGCAACGACGGCGACCGACGCGTCTGGATTGGATCAATGCTTCCTGTCTTCGAGCAGACCGCAACCTTCACCGCCACTTCTGAACTTGGAATCACCTTTATTTTGACAACCTGGAACGCTGTCAGCTGAACGGTGCAGTGAAAAGGGCGCCAACATCTTTGACACGTAGGGCCTCGCCGCCGCAGTTGGGAAGTTGCTCTCACTCTTAGCATTTGTACAGGTGCTCATGACTGCGCTTGGTTTGATGACACCAGCTTCCTCGGCTGTGCTTCCCCTGTCACCGGAAGGATGGCGTGCTGACGCAACGACGTCGACCGACGCGTCTGGAATGGATCAATGCTGTCTATCTTCATTCCGGCGGCAACCTTGACCGTGGAATCACCTTTCGTTTGTCAACCATGAACACTGTCAGCTGATCCGTACAGTGAAAAGGGCGCCAACATCTTAGACACCTCGGGCCATGCCACCGCAGTTGGGACGTTGTTCTGACCCTTCGCATTAATACAGGTGCTCGTGACTGCGCTTGGTTTCCGACGCCAGCTTCCTCGGCTGGGCTTTCCCTGACACTGGAAGGATGGCGTACAGACGCAACCACGGCGACCGACGCGTCTGGAATGGATCAATGCTTCCTATCTTCGAGCCGACCGCAACCTTCACCGCCACTTCTGAACATGGATTCACCTTTCGTTTGTCAACCTGGAACGCTGTCAGCTGATCCGTACCGTGAAAAGGGCGCCAACATCTTCGACACGCCGGGCCACGGCACCGCAGTTGGGATGTTGCTCTCACCCTTCGCATTTGTACAGGTGCTCGTGACTGCGCTTGGTTTGATGACACCAGCTTCCTCGACTGTGCTTCCCCTGACCCCGGAAGGATGGCGTGCTTACGCAACGAGGGCGACCGATGCGTGTGGATTGGATCAATGCTTCCTATCTTCGAGCCGACCGCAACCTTCACCGCCACTTCTGAACGTGGAATCACATTTCATTTGACAACATGGACCGCGGTCAGCTGATCCGTGCAGTGAAAAGGGCGCCAACATCTTAAACACGTCGGGCCACGCCACCGCAGTTGAGATGTTGCTCTCACCATTTGCATTTATACAGGAGCTCGTGACTGCGCTTGGTTTGCTGACGCCAGCTTCCTCGGCTGGGCTTTCCCTGACACCGAAAGGATGACGTGCTGACGCGTCGACGCGAACGACGCGTCTATAATGGATAAATGCTTCCTACCTTCGTGCCAGCCGCAACCTTGGAAGTGGAATCACTTTTCGTTTGACAACCTGGATTGCGCTCAGCTGATTCGTACAGTGAAAAGGGCGCCAACATTTTAGACACGTCGTTCCACGCCACCGCAGTTAGTATGTTGCTCTGACCCTTTGCATTTGAACATGTGCTCGCGACTGCACTTGGTTTGATGACACCAGCTTCCTCGGCTGTGCTTCCCCTGACACCGGAAGGATGGCATGTTGATGCAACGACGGCGACCGCCGCGTCTGGAATGGATCACTGCTTCCTATCTTCGAGCCGGCGGCAACCTTGAACGTTGAATCCCCTTTCGTTTGACAATATGGAACGCTGTCAGCTGATCCGTACAGTGAAAAGGGCGCCAACATCTTCGACACATCGGGCCACGCCACAGCAGCTGAGATGTTGCTCTCACCATTCGCATTTGTACAGGAGCTCGTGACTGCACTTGGTTTGCTGACGCCAGCGTCCTCGGCTGGGCTTTCCATGACAGCGAAAAGATGGCGTGTTTACGGAACGACGGCGACCGACGCGTGTGGAATGGATCAATGCTTTCCATCTTTGTGCCGGCCGATACCTTGGAAGTGGAATAACCTTTCGCTTGACAATCTGGAATCTGTCAGCTGATCCGTACAGTGAAAAGGGCGCCAACATCTTAGACACGTCGGGCCACGATATCGCAGTTGGGATGTTGCTGTCACCCTTCGCATTTTTACAGGTGCTCGTCACTGCGCTTGGTTTGATGACGCTAGCTTCTTCGGCTGGGCTTTCCCTGACACCGGAACGATGGCGTGCTGATGCAAAGACGCCGACCGAAGCGTCTGGAATGGATCAATGCTTCCTATCTTCGAGCCGGCCGCAACCTTGAACGTGAAAACACCTTTCGTTTGACAACCTGGAAAGCTGTCAGCTGATCCGTACAGTGAAAAGGGCGCCAACATCTTAGACACGTCCGGTCAAGCAACCGCAGTTGGGATGTTGCTGTCACCTTTCGCATTTGTACAGGTGCTCGTGGCTGCGCTTGGTTTGATGACGCCAGCTTCCAAGGCTGGGCTTTCCCTGACACCGGAAGGATGGCGTGCTGACGCAACGACGGCGACAAACGCGTCTGGCATGGATCAATGCTTCCTATCTTCGAGCCGACCGAAACCTTCACCGTGGAATCACTTTTCGTTTGACAACCTGGAACGCTGTCAGCTGATCCGTAAAGTGAAAAGGGCGCCAACATCTTAGATACGTCGGGCCACGCCACCGCAGTTGGGATGTTGCTCTCACCCTTCGCATTTTTCCAGTGCTCGTGACTGCGCTTGGTTTGATGACACCAGCTCCCTCGGCTGTGCTTCCCCTGACACCGGAAGGATAGCGTGCTGACGCAACGACGGCGACCGACGCGTCTGGATTGGATCAATGCTTCCTATCTTCTAGCCGACCGCAACCTTCACCGCGACTTCTGAACGTGGAATCACCTTTATTTTGACAACCTGGAACGCTGTCAGCTGATCTGTGCAATGAAAAGGGCGCCAACATCTTCGACACGTCGGGACACGCCACCGCAGTTGGGATGTTGCTCTGACCATTCGCTTTTGTACCGGTGCTCGTGACTGCGCTTGGTTTGATGACGCCAGCTTCTTTGACTGGGCTTTCCCTGACACCAGAACGATGGCGTGCTGATGCAACGTCAGAGACCGACGCGTCTGGAATGGATCAATGCTTCCTATCTTCAAGTCGGCCGCAACCATCACCGCCCATTCTGAACGTGGAATCATCTTTCGTTTTACAACCTTGAACGCTGTCAGCTGATCCGTACAGTGGAAAGGGCACCAACATCTTAGACACGTCGGGCCACGCCACCGAAGTTGGGATGTTGCTCTCGCACTTCGCATTAGTACAGGTCCTCGTGACTGCGCTTGGTTTGATGACGCCACCTTCCTCGGCTGTGCTTCCCCTGTCACCGGAAGGATGGCGTGCTGAGGCAACGACGTCGACCGACGCGTCTGGAATGGATCAATGCTGTCTATCTTCATTCCGGCGGCAACCTTGACCGTGGAATCACCTTTCGTTTGTCAACCATGAACGCTGTCAGCTGATCCGTACAGTGGAAAGGGCGCCAACATCTTAGACACCTCGGGCCATGCCACCGCAGTTGGGACGTTGTTCTGACCCTTCGCATTAATACAGGTGCTCGTGACTGCGCTTGGTTTCCGACGCCAGCTTCCTCGGCTGGGCTTTCCCTGACACTGGAAGGATGGCGTACAGACGCAACCACGGCGACCGACGCGTCTGGAATGGATCAATGCTTCCTATCTTCGAGCCGACCGCAACCTTCACCGCCACTTCTGAACATGGATTCACCTTTCGTTTGTCAACCTGGAACGCTGTCAGCTGATCCGTACCGTGAAAAGGGCGCCAACATCTTCGACACGCCGGGCCACGGCACCGCAGTTGGGATGTTGCTCTCACCCTTCGCATTTGTACAGGTGCTCGTGACTGCGCTTGGTTTGATGACACCAGCTTCCTCGACTGTGCTTCCCCTGACCCCGGAAGGATGGCGTGCTTACGCAACGAGGGCGACCGATGCGTGTGGATTGGATCAATGCTTCCTATCTTCGAGCCGACCGCAACCTTCACCGCCACTTCTGAACGTGGAATCACATTTCATTTGACAACATGGACCGCGGTCAGCTGATCCGTGCAGTGAAAAGGGCGCCAACATCTTAAACACGTCGGGCCACGCCACCGCAGTTGAGATGTTGCTCTCACCATTTGCATTTATACAGGAGCTCGTGACTGCGCTTGGTTTGCTGACGCCAGCTTCCTCGGCTGGGCTTTCCCTGACACCGAAAGGATGACGTGCTGACGCGTCGACGCGAACGACGCGTCTATAATGGATAAATGCTTCCTACCTTCGTGCCAGCCGCAACCTTGGAAGTGGAATCACTTTTCGTTTGACAACCTGGATTGCGCTCAGCTGATTCGTACAGTGAAAAGGGCGCCAACATTTTAGACACGTCGGGCCACGCCACCGCAGTTAGTATGTTGCTCTGACCCTTTGCATTTGAACATGTGGTCGCGACTGCACTTGGTTTGATGACACCAGCTTCCTCGGCTGTGCTTCCCCTGACACCGGAAGGATGGCATGTTGATGCAACGACGGCGACCGCCGCGTCTGGAATGGATCACTGCTTCCTATCTTCGAGCCGGCGGCAACCTTGAACGTGGAATCCCCTTTCGTTTGACAATATGGAACGCTGTCAGCTGATCCGTACAGTGAAAAGGGCGCCAACATCTTCGACACATCGGGCCACGCCACAGCAGCTGGGATGTTGCTCTCACCATTCGCATTTGTACAGGAGCTCGTGACTGCACTTGGTTTGCTGACGCCAGCGTCCTCGGCTGGGGTTTCCCTGACAGCGAAAAGATGGCGTGTTTACGGAACGACGGCGACCGACGCGTGTGGAATGGATCAATGCTTTCCATCTTTGTGCCGGCCGATATCTTGGAAGTGGAATAACCTTTCGCTTGACAATCTGGAATCTGTCAGCTGATCCGTACAGTGAAAAGGGCGCCAACATCTTAGACACGTCGGGCCACGATATCGCAGTTGGGATGTTGCTGTCACCCTTCGCATTTTTACAGGTGCTCGTCACTGCGCTTGGTTTGATGACGCTAGCTTCTTCGGCTGGGCTTTCCCTGACACCGGAACGATGGCGTGCTGATGCAAAGACGCCGACCGAAGCGTCTGGAATGGATCAGTGCTTCCTATCTTCGAGCCGGCCGCAACCTTGAACGTGAAATCACCTTTCGTTTGACAACCTGGAAAGCTGTCAGCTGATCCGTACAGTGAAAAGGGCGCCAACATCTTAGACACGTCCGGTCATGCAACCGCAGTTGGGATGTTGCTGTCACCTTTCGCATTTGTACAGGTGCTCGTGGCTGCGCTTGGTTTGATGACGCCAGCTTCCAAGGCTGGGCTTTCCCTGACACCGGAAGGATGGCGTGCTGACGCAACGACGGCGACAAACGCGTCTGGCATGGATCAATGCTTCCTATCTTCGAGCCGACCGAAACCTTCACCGTGGAATCACTTTTCGTTTGACAACCTGGAACGCTGTCAGCTGATCCGTAAAGTGAAAAGGGCGCCAACATCTTAGATACGTCGGGCCACGCCACCGCAGTTGGGATGTTGCTCTCACCCTTCGCATTTTTCCAGTGCTCGTGACTGCGCTTGGTTTGATGACACCAGCTCCCTCGGCTGTGCTTCCCCTGACACCGGAAGGATAGCGTGCTGACGCAACGACGGCGACCGACGCGTCTGGATTGGATCAATGCTTCCTATCTTCTAGCCGGCCGCAACCTTCACCGCGACTTCTGAACGTGGAATCACCTTTATTTTGACAACCTGGAACGCTGTCAGCTGATCTGTGCAATGAAAAGGGCGCCAACATCTTCGACACGTCGGGACACGCCACCGCAGTTGGGATGTTGCTCTGACCATTCGCTTTTGTACAGGTGCTCGTGACTGCGCTTGGTTTGATGACGCCAGCTTCTTTGACTGGGCTTTCCCTGACACCAGAACGATGGCGTGCTGATGCAACGTCAGAGACCGACGCGTCTGGAATGGATCAATGCTTCCTATCTTCAAGTCGGCCGCAACCATCACCGCCCATTCTGAACGTGGAATCATCTTTCGTTTTACAACCTTGAACGCTGTCAGCTGATCCGTACAGTGAAAAGGGCACCAACATCTTAGACACGTCGGGCCACGCCACCGAAGTTGGGATGTTGCTCTCGCACTTCGCATTAGTACAGGTCCTCGTGACTGCGCTTGGTTTGATGACGCCACCTTCCAAGACTTGGCTTTCCCAGACACCGGAAGGATGGCGTGCTGACGCAACGACGGAGACCGAAGCGTCTGGAACGGATCAATGTTTCCTATCTTCGAGCCGGCCGCAACCTTCACCGCCACTTCTTAACGTGGAATCACGTTTCGTTTGACAACGTGGAATGCTCTCAGCTGATCCGTGCAGTGAAAAGGGCGCCAACAGCTTCGACACGTCGGGCCATGCCACCGCATTTGGGATGTTGCTCTCACCATTCACATTTGTTCAGGTGCTCCTGACTGCGTTTGATTTGATGACACCAGCTTCCTCGGCTGGGCTTTTCCTGACACCGGAAAGATGGCGTGCTGACGCAACGACGGCGACCGACGCGTCTGGATTGGATAAATGCTTCCTATCTTCAAGCCGACCGCAACCTTCACCGCCACTTCTGAACGTGGAATCACATTTCGTTTGAAATCCCGGAACGCTGTCAGCTGACCCGCGCAGTGAAAAGCTCGCCAACACCTTCGACACGTCGGGCCCCGCCACCGCAGATGGGATGTTGCTCTCACCCTTTGCATTTGTACAGGTGCTTGTCACTGCGCTTGGTTTGATGACGCTAGCTTCTTCGGCTGGGCTTTCCCTGACACCGGAAGGATGGCGTGCTGACGCAACGACGGAGACCGACGCGTCTGGAACGGATCAATGCTTCCATTCTTCGAGCCCACCGCAACCTTCACCGCCACTTCTGAACATGGAATCACCTTTCGTTTGTCAAGCTGGAACGCTGTCAGCTGATCCTACAGTGAAAAGGGCGCCAACATCTTAGACACGTCGGGCCACGCCACCGCAGTTGGTATGTTGCTCAGACCTTTCGCATTTGTACAGGTGCTCGTCACTGCGCTTGGTTTGATGACGCCAGCTTCCTCGGCTGGGCTTTCCTTGAAACTGGAAGGATGGCGTGCTGACGCAACGACGGCAACTGACGCGTCTGGAATGGATCAATGCTTCCAATATTCGAGCCAACCGCAACCTTCACCGTCAGTTCTGAACATGGAATCACCTTTCGTTTGTCAACCTGGAACGCTGTCAGCTGATCCGTACAGTGAAAAGGGCGCCAACACCTTAGGAACCTCGGGCCACGCCACCGCAGTTGGGATGTTGTTCTCACCTTTCGTATTTGTGCAGGTGCTCGTGACTGCGCTTGGTTCGATGACACCAGCTTCCTCGGCTCTGCTTCCCCTGACACCGGAAGGATGGCGTGCTGACGCAACGACGGTGACCGACGCGGCTGGATTGGATCAATGCTTCCTATCTTCGAGCCGACCGCAACCTTCACCGCCACTTCTGAACGTGGAATCACATTTCGTTTGACAACCTGGAACGCTGTCAGCTGATCCGTGCAGTGAAAAGGGCGCCATCTTCGACACGTCGGACCACGCCACCGCAGTTGGGATTTGGCTCTGAACCTTCGCATTTGTACAGGTTCCCGTGACTGCGCTTGGTTTGATGACGCCAGCTTCCTAGGCTGGGCTTTCCCTGACACCGGAACGATGGCGTGCTGACGCAACGACGAAGACCGACGCGTCTGGAATGGATCAATGCTTTCTATCTTCGATCCGGCCGCAACCTTCACCTTCAATTCTGAACGTGGAATCATCAAACGTTTGACAAGTTGAACCGCTGTCAGCTGATCCATGCAGTGAAAAGGGCGCCAACATCTTCGATACGTCGGGCCACGCCACCGCAGTTGGGTTGTTGTTCTGACCCTTGGAATTTGTACAGGTGCTGATTACTGCGCTTGGTTTGCCGACGCCAGCTTCCTCGGCTGGGCTTTACCTGACACTGGAAGGATGGTGTGCTGACGCAACGATGGCGACCGACGCGTCTGGAATGGATCAATGCTTCCAATCTTCGAGCCGAGCGCAACCTTCACCGCCACTTCTGAACATGGAATCACCTTTCGTTTGTCAACCCGGAACGCTGTCAGCTGATCCGTACAGTGAAAAGGGCGCCAACACCTTAGGAACCTCGGGCCACGCCACCGCAGTTGGGATGTTGTTCTCACCTTTCGTATTTGTGCACGTGCTCGTGACTGCGCTTGGTTCGATGACACCAGCTTCCTCGGCTCTGCTTCCCCTGACACCGGAAGGATGGCGTGCTGACGCAACGACGGTGACCGACGCGTCTGGAATGGATCAATGCTTCCAATCTTCGAGCCGACCGCAACATTCACCGCCACTTGTGAACATGGATTCACCTTTCGTTTGTCAACCTGGAACGCTGTCAGCTGATCCGTGCAGTGAGAAGGGCGCCAACATCTTAGACACGTCGGGCCACGCCACCGCAGTAGGGATGTTGCTCTCAACGTTCGCATTTGTACAGGTGCTCGTGACTGCGCTTGGTTTGCTGACGCCAGCTTCCTCGGATGGGCTTTCCCTGACACCGAAAGGATGGCGTGCTGACGCGACGACGCGACGGACGCGACTATAATGGATCAATGCTTCCTATCTTCGTGCCTGCCGTAACCTTGGAAGTGGAATCACTTTTCGTTTGACAACCTGGATTGCCGTCAGCTGATTCGTACAGTGAAAAGGGCGCCAACATTTTAGACACGTCGGGCCACGCCACCGCAGTTAGTATGTTGCTCTGACCCTTCGCTTTTGTACATGTGCTCGTGACTGCGCTTGGTTTGATGACACCAGCTTCCTCGGCTGTGCTTCACCTGACACCGGAAGGATGGCGTGCTGATGCAACTACGGTGACCGCCGCGTCTGGAATGGATCAATGCTTCCGATCTTCGAGCCGGCCGCAACCTTGAACGTGGAATCGCCTTTCGTTCGACAACCTGAACGCTGTCAGCTGGTCCGTACAGTGAAAAGGACGCCAACATCTTCGACACGTCGGGCCACGCCACCGCAGTTTTGATGTTGCTCTCACTATTCGCATTTATACAGGAGTTCGTGACTGCGCTTGATTTGCTGACGCCAGCTTCCTCGGCTGGGCTTTCCCTGACACCGAGAGGATGGCGTGCTGACGCGACGACGCAACCGACGCGTCTGGAATGGATCAATGCTTCCTATCTTCGTGCCGGCCGCAACCTTGGAAGTGGAATCACCTTTCGTATGACAGCATGAAACGCTGTCAGCTGATCCGTACAGTGAAATGGGCGCCAACATCTTAGACACGTCGGGCCACGCAACCGCAGTAGGTATGTTGCTCTGACTCTTCGCATTTGTAGAGGTGCTCGTCACTGCGCTTGGTTCGATGACGCCAGCTTCCTAGGCCGGGCTTTCCCTGACACCGGAACGATGGCGTGCTGACGCAACGACGGCGACCGACGCGTCTGGATTTGATCAATGCTTCCTATCTTTGACCCGACCGCAACCTTCACCGCCACTTATGAACGTGGAATCACCTTTCGTTTTGACATCCTAGAACGCTGTCATCTTATCCGTGCAGTGAAAAGGGCGCCAACATGTTGTACACGTCGGGCCATGCCGCCGCAGTTGGGATGTTGCTCCCACATTTCGCATTTGTACAGGTGCTCGTAACTGTGCTTGGTTTGCCGACTTCAGCTTCCTCGGCTGGGCTTTCCCTGACACCGGAAGGATGGCGTGCCGACGCAACGACGGCGACTGACGTGTCTAGAATGGATCAATGCTTCCTATCTTTGAGCCCACCGCAACCTTCACCGCCACTTCTGAACATGGAATCACCTTTCGTTTGTCAAGCTGGAACGCTGTCAGCTGATCCTACATTGAAAAGGGCGCCAACATCTCAGACACGTCGGGCCACGCCACCGCAGTTGGTATGTTGCTCTGACCATTCGCATTTGTACAGGTGCTCGTCACTGCGCTTGGTTTGATGACGCCATCTTCCTAGGCTGGGCTTTCCCTGACACCGGAACGATGGCGTGCTGACGCAACGACGGCGACCGACGCGTCTGGATGGGATCAATGCTCCCTATCTTCGAGCCGACCGCCACCTTCACCGCCACTTCTGAACGTGGAATCACATTTCGTTTGACAACCTGGAACGCTGTCAGCTGATGCATGCAGTGAAAAGGGCGCCAACATCTTCGACACGCCGGGCCACGCCGCCGCAGTGTAAATGTTGCTCTCACCCTTCGCATTTGTACAGGTGCGCGTGACTGCGCTCGGTTTGATGACACCAGCTTCCTCGGCTGTGCTTCCCCTGGCACCGGAAGGATGGCGTGCATACGCAATGACGGCGACCGATGCGTCTGGATTAGATCAATGCTTCCTATCTTTGAGCCGACCGCAACCTTCACCGCCACTTCTGAACGTGGAATCACCTTTATTTAGACACCCTGGAACGCTGTCAGCTGATCCGTGCAGTGAAAAGGGCGCCAACATCATAGACACGTCGGGCCACGCCACCGCAGTTGGGATGTTGCTCTGACCCTTCGCATTTGTACAGGTGCTCGTCACTGCGCTTGGTTCGATGACGCCAGCTTCCTAGGCCGTGCTTTCCCTGACACCGGAACGATGGCGTGCTGACGGAACGACGGCGACCGACGCGTCTGAAATGGATCAATGCTTCCTATCTTCCAGTCGGCCGCAACCTTCACCGCCACCTCTGAACGTGAAATCACCGTTCATTTGACAACCTGGAACGCTGTCAGCTGATCCGTGCAGTGAAAAGAGCGCCAACATCTTCGACACGTCAGACCACGCCACTGCAGTGGGGATTTTGCTCTTCCCCTTCGCATTTGTACAGGTGCTCGTCACTGCGCTTGGTTTGATGACGCCAGCTTGCTAGACTGGGCTTTCCCTGACATCGGAAGGATGGCGTGCTGATGCAACGACGGTGACCGCCGCGTCTGGAATGGATCAATGCTTTCTATCTTCGAGCCGGCAGCAACCTTGGACGTGGAATCGCCTTTCGTTTGACAACATGGAACGCTGTCAGCTGATCCGTACAGTGAAAAGGGCGCCAACAACTTAGACACGTCGGGCCACGCCACCGCAGTTGGGATGTTGTTCTCACCCTTCGTATTTGTGCAGGTGCTCGTGACTGCGCTTGGTTCGATGACACCAGCTTCCTCGGCTCTGCTTCCCCTGACACCGGAAGGATGGCGTGCTGACGCAACGACGGCGACCGACGCGGCTGGATTGGATCAATGCTTCCTATCTTCGAGCCGACCGCAACCTTCACCGCCACTTCTGAACGTGGAATCACATTTCGTTTGACAACCTGGAACGCTGTCAGCTGATCCGTGCAGTGAAAAGGGCGCCATCTTCGACACGTCGGACCACGCCACCGCAGTTGGGATTTGGCTCTGAACCTTCGCATTTGTACAGGTTCCCGTGACTGCGCTTGGTTTGATGACGCCAGCTTCCTAGGCTGGGCTTTCCCTGACACCGGAACGATGGCGTGCTGACGCAACGACGAAGACTGACGCGTCTGGAATGGATCAATGCTTTCTATCTTCGATCCGGCCGCAACCTTCACCTTCAATTCTGAACGTGGAATCATCTAACGTTTGACAAGCTGAACCGCTGTCAGCTGATCCGTGCAGTGAAAAGGGCGCCAACATCTTCGATACGTCGGGCCACGCCACCGCAGTTGGGTTGTTGTTCTGACCCTTGGAATTTGTACAGGTGCTGATTACTGCGCTTGGTTTGCCGACGCCAGCTTCCTCGGCTGGGCTTTCCCTGACACTGGAAGGATGGTGTGCTGACGCAACGATGGCGACCGACGCGTCTGGAATGGATCAATGCTTCCAATCTTCGAGCCGAGCGCAACCTTCACCGCCACTTCTGAACATGGAATCACCTTTCGTTTGTCAACCCGGAACGCTGTCAGCTGATCCGTACAGTGAAAAGGGCGCCAACATCTTAGACACGTCGGGCCATGCCACCGCAGTTCGGACGTTGCTTTCACCTTTCGCATTTATACAGGAGCTCGTGACTGCGCTTGGTTTGCTGACGCCAGCTTCCTCGGCTGGGCTTTCCCTGACACCGAAAGGATGGCGTGCTGACGCGACGACGCGACCGACGCGTCTATAATGGATCAATGCTTCCTATCTTGGAGCCGGCCGCAAACTTGGACGTGGAATCGCCTTTCGTTTGAGAACATGGAACGCTGTCAGCTGATCCGTACAGTGAAAAGGGCGCCAACATCTTAGACCCGTCGGGCCACGCCACCGCTGTTGGATTGTTGCTCTCACCATTCGCATTTCAACAGGTGCTCGTCACTGCGCTTGGTTTGCCGACGCCAGCTTCTTTGGCTGGGCTTTCCCTGAAACTGGAAGGATGGCGTGCTGACGCAACGACGGCAACTGACGCGTCTGGAATGGATCAATGCTTCCAATATTCGAGCCAACCGCAACCTTCACCGTCAGTTCTGAACATGGAATCGCCTTTCGTTTGTCAACCTGGAACGCTGTCAGCTGATCCTTACAGTGAAAAGGGCGCCAACACCTTAGGAACCTCGGGCCACGCCACCGCAGTTGGGATGTTGTTCTCACCCTTCGTATTTGTGCAGGTGCTCGTGACTGCGCTTGGTTCAATGCCACCAGCTTCCTCGGCTCTGCTTCCCCTGACACCGGAAGGATGGCGTGCTGACGCAACGAAGGCGACTGACGCAGCTGGATTGGATCAATGCTTCCTATCTTCGAGCCGACTGCAACCTTCACCGCCACTTCTGAACGTATAATCACATTTCGTTTGACAACCTGGAACGCTGTCAGCTGATCCGTGCAGTGAAAAGGGCGCCATATTCGACACGTCGGACCACGCCACCGCAGTTGGGATTTGGCTCTGAACCGACGCGTGTGGAATGGATCAATGCTTCCTATCTTCCTGCCGGAGGCAACCTTCACCGCCCCCTCTGAACGTGGAATCACCGTTCATTTGACAACCTGGAACGCTGTCAGCTGATCCGTGCAGTGAACAGTTAGTTAGTTATATTGATTTTAATGGCGCAAAAGCAACTATGGCTATGATGCGCCAAACAGAAGGTTAGGTTTTTGTTAAATGTTACGCTTTTTATACCTAGAGTTTCTTTAAAACATTGGCTTCATTAAGAAATTTAAAAATACTTGAAAGATCAACCAGTGCTTGATCACCTAAAAGCAACTTTTGTGCAATGGGATGTATTCATTGTAGAGTGTTGTAAAATATTTTTTTCTCAGTTGTTCCAGTTTTGTACACGAAATTAAAATGTGGTTTACAGTGAGTACTTCGCCGCACATTTCGCAGAGAGGTTTGTCTTGTTTTGTCAGTAAGAAGTTGTGTGTAAGATGTGTGTTCCCAATGCGTAGCCGACATAAAATAACTTCAGTGAAACGTTCTTGATGTCTACATGATTTCCATTCTCCTAAAACGGGTTTTGTAGAATGCAGTTTGTTGTTTGCCTGTTCTTCCCATGCAGCCTGCCACTTAATTCTGAGTTTACTGTGCACTAATTTCAAAAAATCCCTGTGTGGTATGTTATCTTGTTTTATTTGATCAATTCGAGCTTGTGCTGCGCATGCATCTGCTCTCTCATTACCGACAATTCCAACATGACTGGGCACCCAGCAGAATATAATGTTATGTTTTTGTTTTTTTATTTTAATTATGTTATGTATGATGTTTCCTATAATGGGTTCAGCAGCGTTTCTACAGTGCAGCGCTTTGAGCATACTCAGTGAATCGGTGTAAATGACGCTATTTTTAATGTTTTCTTTTACTATTTGGTCTACGGCTACAAAGACTGCATAACTCTCGGCAGTAAAAACCGATGCATACTGTGGCAGTCGTATCATTTTTTCATTTTTTTCTTGAATTACTGCACTTCCAACGTGACTTTCTGTTTTTGACCTATCAGTGTAAAATTCAGTGAAGGTGTCATATTTTTCTTGTAGTTCAATGAATTCTTGTAGTATGAGCTGATGTGGCATTTCCTTTTTATGTAAGTGTATCAGTGTGAAGTCGCACACTGAAGGCAGGCTGTACCATGGTGGTAAATTTTCATATTTTTGTGCAATATTCGGCAGGGCATCCAGTACTCCTAACTCCTCACATTTATCTTCAAAGCGCATTATTAGTGGCCGGATGGATTGTGGTTTATTGTTGAATAATCTTTTGGATGGGCACTTGGTAACAATGGGATGGCAGAGATGTTTAGGAAGAGAACGGGTTTTTAGGACATATGCGCATGTCAGTGTGACTCTTCTATCCTCTAGTGCAGGCTCATTAGCTTCAATGTAAAGACTGTTTATCGGGGATGTCCTATATGCTCCAGTTGATAGTCGCAGACCAAGATTATGAACAGGGTCCAGTCGTTTCAAGTAGGATGCTCTTGCTGAACCGTATACTATGCATCCATAGTCCAGCTTGGAGCGTACCAGAGAGCGATAGATGTGTAATAGGCATGTTCTATCGGACCCCCACCGTTTTCGCGAGAGCACCTTTAATACATTGAGGGCTTGGGAGGCTTTCTTTTTAAGGTTGTTAATGTGTGATAGAAATGTGAGTTTCTTGTCAAAAGTGAGTCCTAAAAATGTATGTTCTGGTTTAATTGGTAGTGTGGCTTGATTCAAGTATAGGTTGGGATTGAATTGTAGGCCTCGTCGCAATAAGAACAGAACGGCTACTGTTTTTTGAGGAGAGAACTTGAACCCATTTATCTCTGCCCAAGCAGCTAGTTTATTTAGTGTGATTTGTATTTGTCTCTCGCAGGACGATATGCTGGAGGAAGTGCTTGCTATCTGTAGGTCATCTACATAAACCGAATACATTATGGACTTGGGTATTACTTTGGCTAACGAATTCATTTTTACTACGAAGAGTGTCGTGCTTAGAATGCAACCTTGGGGTACGCCATTCTCTTGGGTGAAAGTCATAGAGAGAGTTGTTCCTAGGCGGACCCTAAATGTGCGGTTAGCCAAGAAGTCGTTCAAGCAGTTCAGCATCCTGCCTCGGATACCTAGCTCTGCTAGGTCGCGGAGGATGCCGAACTTCCACGTGGTATCGTATGCCTTCTCCATGTCGAAGACCCCGATACACTGCTGTTTGTGGATGAACGCCTCCCGTATGGTGTTCTCTAGGCGGACAAGGTGATCGGTGGTTGAGCATGCTTTTCTGAATCCACATTGATGTACATCTAATAGTTGCCGAGATTCCAGTACAAAGGTGAGACTAATATTTATTACACTTTCAAAAGATTTAGCAATGCAGCTGGTGAGGGCTATTGGTCTGTAATTGTCAGGACTTGTTGGTGGTTTTCTGGGTTTCAGAAAAGGTACTATTACTGCTTTCTTCCACTCCTCAGGTATTCTGACAGTCATCCATATTTTATTGAAGAATTTTAACAGTGCCTGTACGGCTGTATCAGAGAGATGGGCAAGCATATTGTAATGCACATTGTCTGGGCCTGGTGCTGTCTTTTTACCTGAAGATAATACTCTATTTAATTCCTGGAGTGTAATGAGCTGGTTGTAGTCTTCCTGCATGCCTGCTCCGAATGGAAGTTTTTGTTTTTCAGCTATAGCTTTGTGTTTCTGGAATGTGCTTGTGTAGTGGGATGACCTTGAGACTTCAGCGAAGTGCTCGCCCAATAAATTGGCCTGTTCTTCCAACGATGTTTGTGTACCGGGTGTTGTCAAAAGCGGAAGTGTGGAGGAAGTATGGTTACCAGTGAATTTACGAACTTTGTCCCACATTTTCTTTGATGGTATTGAACAATTTATAGAGGACACATATTTCTGCCAGGAGGTTTTCTCAGCATTCCTGCGCACGTACCGCGCTCTCGCCTTGGCCCTTTTAAAAATGAGTAAGTTCTCTGCAGTGGGGTACCGGCGCAGGGTGCCCCATGCTTTATTTTGCTGTTTTTTTGCAAATGTACATTCTTCTGTCCACCATACTTTGTGTTTCTTCTGTACGAGTCCTGTTGTTTGTGGTATAGCGAGTGTTGCAGCAGACATTATGCATGTAGTAAATCTTTCATTAATTTCATCTATGCTGAGGTCTTCAGAAAATTCTTTATCTAGAGTGGCACTTTCTGTAAAAAGTGACCAGTCGGCGAGGTGAAATTTCCAGCGCCGTGGTCTTGTGGGGATGACTGGAGTGGAAGACGAGAGCCTGATGACAGTGGGTAGGTGATCACTTCCCAGAGGATCATTTAAAACATCCCATTTAAAATCGGTAAAAAGAGACGGTGATGTGAAAGCTAAATCAAGGAAGCTCATTTTTGCTGAGCTTGGGCAACAATATGTGGCCTTTCCTGTGTTTAAAAGACAGACATTATTCGAGAGTAGAAAATCTTCGATTATTTTGTTCCTAGAGTCACAGCGTTCGCTTCCCCAAAACGGGGAGTGAGCGGTAAAATCGCCAACTACCAGATATGGCTCCGGCAATTCATTGATCAGGCCTTCTAAATCTTGTATTGTTAATGTGATGTGTGGGGGGAGATATAAAGAGCAAATTGTTATTGTTTTGTAGGTAACGACGCTAACTGCAACTGCCTCAAGTTTTGTGTAAAGTTTGATTTCTTGAGCAGGGACGCCGCTTTGAAGGACAATCGCGACGCCTCCCGAGAGTCGATTTGCCTGCTCGCGATCGCGTCTAAAAATGTTATAATGTTTAAGGATATGCACATGTTGTGGACCAAGATTGGTCTCCTGAAGACATAAAACTGTGGGTAACATTGACCCTAAAATATGTGTTACGTCGCTGTAGTTCCGCATAATTCCTCTACAATTCCACTGAATTAAGAAAGCCATGTTTATTTTTGGGGTGAGAACGCTAAGGCGTTTACTTATGCTCAGGGCCTGTTATGAGGGGTCTGTCTTTTTTTCGCTCAAGAGAGCTGTTCCACCGCTGCATAGCGGGCGGACTGGGGGTTGTATCCATCACCTCGCCAGAGGTGCTGGAGGACCGCGCAGCCGCGGTTGTGTTAGTTTCAGGCCTCCCCTGACGGGGGGAAGTCCTGCGGGATGCCGACCCATGGACCGGCGCTCCCTGCTGTGAAAATGGCAGGGCAGCTTTCGCTGACCCTGCCTGGGGCGTGGATGGCCCTGCCATAGGCTCGGTGGAAGTGGCCTCGGCAGGTGCCGGAGTGCTGTGTGGTGCTACGCCCCTGCGCACCACATCAGCGAAGTTTGGTTTCGCTGTGAACGAGAATGTGTTGGTTAGTGCAAAACGCCTCCTGGCTTCTTTAAATGAAATGTTTTCTTTGGTCTTTATGGCGATAATTTCTTTCTCCTTTTTCCAGGACGGACACGCCCTGGAGTACGCAACGTGGTCTCCTTCGCAATTTGCGCAGCGCAGTGCTGCGTGACATTCCTCTGAATTGGGGTCCTTAGAAGCGCATTTCGCACAGGTTTAGCGGCCGCGGCAACTCTGAGAGCCGTGCCCGAATCTCTGACAGTTGAAGCATCTGCGTGGGTTAGGAATGTAGTGCCTGACATTAACTTTAAGATATCCGACTTCGATGGTTTCAGGTAATGTGCTTGTGCTGAATGTGAGTACCAGGTGTTTAGTATCTATTTCTTCGTTGTCTTTGTGCGGATTATAATTCGATAGACATCTGTGACATTTTGGTCACTGAGACCTTCTAGCATTTCTTTTTCTGTTAGATGAATGAAGTCGTTTTCTGAGATGACACCACGGACGGTATTGAGGGATCTGTGGGCTGATATGGAGACTGGGATGTCTCCAATAGAGAGAATGTCTGAGATCTTGGAGTTTTGGGTATGGTCACGCTTTTCTAGTAATATGTCGCCATTGGCCATTTTCGATAGCTTATATCCGGGGCCCAGTGCATCTGTTAGGCACTTTGACACAAGAAAGGGTGATAGTATTCTTGCCTGTTTTCCTTCTACTGTACTATGTATGACATGGAACTTTGGGAAGGTTGTTTTCTTTTTCGGGAAAAAGTCTGTTGCTTCGTTCCGCCCCCTTTTCAGAGAGCGATCAGGTTTTGAAAGGGGGGGAGCCATAAAGAAAATTTAGTTATTCGGTCATGGTGCCAGCCACCCACCACGGAGTCCAACAAGGGGACGGGACAGGAACTTGAAAGCAAGTCCTGCCCACGCCAGCTGTACACCTCAATGACTCAACTCAGGGTAGTTGGTCACACAAGGTTAACCCTCGCCGCCAGGAAAACAGGAAAAACCAAGGAGTGAGTAGGATATAGGAGAGTTGTGAGACAGAGATAGGAAAGTGAAAGATGGAGAGGAGGATAGGAAAAGGCGACTGCCGATTCCCCCCGGTCGGGTCAGGCCGGAGGTGCCGTCTGCAGGAAGCTGGGGCCAAAGTGGTGTGTTGCCTTTGCCAAGGGGCCTTAAGGGTCCAAACGCTCGGCATCGGCTCAACCACCAGGATCCCCTTTTCCCCGGACACGGCGATGCCACGCACGGCGAGGCGCGGGTGCTCGGGTCCGTGGTGATGCACAGTTCACCATCATCCCCTTGCGGGGATGTCCCTGCGGATGCTCGGGAACCCGCGGTTTCGCCACTCACCGTCGCGACGCCTGCAAGCTGCAGGCGCCCCCCTGCGGGGGTGCAGTGAAAAGAGCGCCAACATCTTCGACACGTCAGACCACGCCACAGCAGTGGGGATTTTGCTCTCCCCCTTCGTATTTGTACAGGTGCTCGTAACTGCGCTTGGTTTGATGACGCCATCTTCCTCGGCTGGGATTTCACTGACACCGGAAGGATGGCGTGCTGACGCAACGACGGAGACCGACGCGTCTGGAATGGATCAATGCTTCCTATCTTCGAGCCGGCCGCAATCTTCACCGCCACCTCTGAACGTGGAATCACCGTTCGTTTGACAACCTGGAACGCTGTCAGCTGGTCCGTACAGTGAAAAGGGCGCCAACATCTTCGACACGTCGGGACACGCCACCGCAGTTGGGATGTTGCTCTCACTATCCACATTTATACAGGAGCTCGTGACTGCGCTTGGTTTGCTGACGCCAGCTTCCTCGGCTAGGCTTTCCCTGACACCGAAAGGATGGCGTGCTGACGCGACGACGCGACCGACACGTCTGGAATGGATCAATTCTTCCTATCTTCGTGCCGGCCGCAACCTTGGAAGTGGAATCACCTTTCGTATGACAGCCTGGAACCCTATCAGCTGATCCGTACAGTGAAAAGGGCGCCAACATCTTAGACACGTCGGGCCACGCCACCGCAGTTGGTATGTTGCTCTGACCCTTCGCATTTGTACAGGTGCTCGTCACTGCGCTTGGTTTTATGACGCCAGCTTCCTCGGCTGGGCTTTCCCTGACACCGGGACGATGGCGTGCTGACGCATCGACGGCGACCGACGCGTCTGGATTGGATCAATGCTTCCTATCTTCGAGCCGACCGCAACCTTCACCGCCACTTCTGA
The DNA here is from genome assembly GCF_052857255.1 of Amblyomma americanum. Lineage (NCBI taxonomy): Eukaryota > Metazoa > Arthropoda > Arachnida > Ixodida > Ixodidae > Amblyomma > Amblyomma americanum. The sequence continues at coordinate 36,466,458 of NC_135499.1, read as the reverse complement.
ACATCGAATCACATTTCGTTTGAAAACCTGGAACGCTTTCCGCTGATCCGTGCAGTGAAAAGGGCGCCAACAACTTCGACACGCCGGGCCACGCCACCGCAGTTGGGATGTTGCTCTCCCCCATTCGAATTTGTACAGGTGCTTGTGACTGCGCTTGGTTTGATGACACCAGATTCCTCGGCTGTGCTTCCCCTGACACCGGAAGGATGGCGTGCTTACGCAACGACGGCGACCAATGCGTCTGGATTGGATCAATGCTTCCTACCTTCGAGCCGACCGCAACCTTCACCACCACTTCTGAACGTGGAATCACCTTTATTTTTACAACCTGGAACGCTGTCAGCTGACCCGTGCAGAGAAAAGGGCGCCAACATCTTAGACACGCCGGGCCACGCCACCGCAGGTGGGATGTTGCTCTCACCCTTCGCATTTGTACAGGTGCTCGTGACTGCGCTTTGTTTGATGACACCAGATTCCTCGGCTGGGTTTTCACTGCCAGCGAAAGGATGGCGTGCTGACGGAACGACGGCGACCGACGCGTCTGGAATGGATCAATGCTGCCTATCTTCGAGCCGGCCGCAATCTTGGAAGTGGAATCACCTTTCGCTTGACAACCTGGAACGCTGTCAGCTGATCCGTACAGTGAAAAGGGCGCCAACATCTTAGACACGTTGGGCCACGCCACCGCAGTTGATATGTTGCTCTGACTCTTCGCATTTGTACAGGTGCTCGTCGCTGCGCTTGGTTTGATGACGCCAGCTTCCTAGGCTGGGCTTTCCCTGACACCGGAACGATGGCTTGCTGACGCAACGACGGAGACCGACGCGTCTGGAATGCATCTATGCTTCATATCTTCGAGCCGGCCGCAACCTTCACCGCCCATTATGAACGTGGAATCACCTTTCGTTTGACAACCTGGAACGCTGTCAGCTGATCCGTGGAGTGAAAAGGGCGCCAACATCTTCGACACGTCGGGCCAGGCCACCGCAGTTGGGATGTTGATCTGACCCTTCGCATTTGTACAGGTGCTCGTGACTGCGCTTGGTTGGCCGACGCCAGCTTCCTCGGCTGGGCTTTCCCTGACACTGGATGGATGGCGCGCTGACGCAATGACGGCGGCCGACGCGTCTGGAATGAATCAATGATTCCAATCTTGGAGAAGACCGCAACGTTCACCGCCACTTGTGAACGTGGAATCACCTTTCGTTTCTCAACCTGGAATGCTGTCAGCTCATCCGTACAGTGAAAAGGGCGCCCACATCTTAGACACGTGGGGCCACGCCACCGCAGTTGGGATGTTGCTCTCACCCTTCGCATTTGTACATGTGCTCGTGACTGCGCTTGGGTTGATGACACCAGCTTCTTCGGCTGTGCTTCCCCTGACACAGGAAGGATGGTGTGCTAACGCAACGACGGCCACCGACGCGTCTGGATTGTATCAATGCTTCCTATCTTTGACCCGACCGCAACCTTCACCGCCACTTATGAACGTGGAATCACCTTTCGTTTTGACATCCTAGAACGCTGTCATCTTATCCGTGCAGTGAAAAGGGCGCCAACATGTTGTACACGTCGGGCCATGCCGCCGCAGTTGGGATGTTGCTCCCACATTTCGCATTTGTACAGGTGCTCGTAACTGTGCTTGGTTTGCCGACTTCAGCTTCCTCGGCTGGGCTTTCCCTGACACCGGAAGGATGGCGTGCCGACGCAACGACGGCGACTGACGTGTCTAGAATGGATCAATGCTTCCTATCTTCGAGCCGACCGCAACATTCACCGCCACTTCTGAACGTGGAATCACCTTTCGGTTGACAACCTGGAACGCTGTCGGTTGGTCCGTATAGTGAAAAGGGCGCCAACATCTTAGACACGTCGGGCCACGCCACCGCAGTTGGGATGTTGCTCTCAACATTCGCATTTATACAGGAGGTCGTGACTGCGCTTGGTTTGCTGACGCCAGCTTCCTCGGCTGGGCTTTCCCTGACACCGAAAGGATGGCGTGCTGACGCGACAACGCGACCGACGCGTCTGGAATGGATCAATCCTTGCTATCTTCGAGCCGGCCGCAACCTTCACCGCCCATTCTGAACGTGGAATCACATTTCGCTTGACAACCTGGAACGCTGTCAGCTGAACCGTGCAGTTAAAGGGGCGCCAACATCTTCGATACGTCGGGCCACACCACCGCAGTTGGGATGTTGTTCTGACCCTTCCCTTTTGTACAGGTGCTCGTGACTGCGCTTGGTTTGCCGACGCCAGCTTCCTCAGCTGGGTTTTCCCTGACCCTGGAAGGATGGCGTGCTGACGCAACGACGGCGGCCGACGCGTCTTGAATGGATCAATGCTTCCAATGTTCGAGCCGACCGCAACCTTCACCGCCACTTCTGAACATGGAATCACCTTTCGTTTGTCAACCTGGAACGCTGTTAGCAGATCCGTACAGTGAAAAGGGCGCCAACATCTTAGACATGTCGGGCCACGACACCGCAGTTGGGATGTTGCTCTCACCTTTCGCATTTGTGCAGGTGTTCGTGGCTGCGCTTGGTTTGATGACGGCAGCTACCTAGGCTGGGCTTTCCCTGACACCGGAACGCTGGCGTGCTGACGCAACGACGGCGATCGACGCGTCTGGAATAGTTCAATCCTTCGTATCTTCGAGCCAGTCGCAACCTTCACCGCCACTTCTTAACGATGAATCACCTTTCGTTTGACAACCTGGAACGCTGTCAGCTTATCCGTACAGTGAAAAGGGCGACAAAATATTCGACACGTGGGGACACGACACTGCAGTTGGGATGTTGCTCTCACCATTCCCAGATGGACCGGTGCTCGTGAGTGCGCGTTGTTTGATGACGCCAGCTTCCTCGGCTTTGCTTTCCCTGACACCGAAAGAATGGCGTGCCGACGCGACGACGCGACCGACACGTCTGGAATGGATCAATGCTTCCTATCTTCATGCCGGCCGCAACCTTTTAAGTGGAATCACCTTTCGTATGACAACCTGGAACGCTGTCAGCTGATCCATGCAGTGAAAAGGGCGCCAACATCTTAGACACGTCGGGTCACGCCACCGCAATTGGTATGTTGCTCTGACCCTTCGCATTTGTACAGGTGCTCGTCACTGCGCTTGGTTTGATGACGCCAGCTTCCTAGGCTGGGCTTTCCCTGACACCGGAACGATGGCGTGCTGACGCAACGACGGACACCGACGCGTCTGGATTGGATCAATGCTTCCTATCTTCGAGGCGACCGCAACATTCACCGCCCCTACTGAACGTGGAATCACCTTTCGTTTGACATCCTGGAACGCTGTCAGCTGATCCGTACAGTGAAATGGGCGCCAACATGTTGTACACGTAGGGCCACGCCACCGCAGTTGGGATGTTGCTCTCACCCTTCGCATTTGTACATGTGCTCGTGACTGCGCTTGGGTTGATGACACCAGCTTCTTCGGCTGTGCTTCCCCTGACACAGGAAGGATGGTGTGCTAACGCAACGACGGCCACCGACGCGTCTGGATTGTATCAATGCTTCCTATCTTTGACCCGACCGCAACCTTCACCGCCACTTATGAACGTGGAATCACCTTTCGTTTTGACATCCTAGAACGCTGTAATCTTATCCGTGCAGTGAAAAGGGCGCCAACATGTTGTACACGTCGGGTCATGCTGCCGCAGTTGGGATGTTGCTCCCACATTTCGCGTTTGTACAGGTGCTCGTAACTGTGCTTGGTTTGCCGACTTCAGGTTCCTCGGCTGGGCTTTCCCTGACACCGGAAGGATGGCGTGCCGACGCAACGACGGCGACTGACGTGTCTAGAATGGATCAATGCTTCCTATCTTCGAGCCGACCGCAACATTCACCGCCACTTATGAACGTGGAATCACCTTTCGGTTGACAACCTGGAACGCTGTCGGTTGGTCCGTATAGTGAAAAGGGCGCCAACATCTTAGACACGTCGGGCCACGCCACCGCAGTTGGGATGTTGCTCTCAACATTCGCATTTATACAGGAGGTCGTGACTGCGCTTGGTTTGCTGACGCCAGCTTCCTCGGCTGGGCTTTCCCTGACACCGAAAGGATGGCGTGCTGACGCGACGACGCGACCGACGCGTCTGGAATGGATCAATCCTTGCTATCTTCGAGCCGGCCGCAACCTTCACCGCCCATTCTGAACGTGGAATCACATTTCGCTTGACAACCTGGAACGCTGTCAGCTGATCCGTGGAGTGAAAGGGGCGCCAACATCTTCGATACGTCGGGCCACGCCACCGCAGTTGGGATGTTGTTCTGACCCTTCGCATTTGTACAGGTGCTCGTGACTGCGATTGGTTTGCCGACGCCAGCTTCCTCGGCTGGGCTTTTCCTGACCCTGGAAGGATGGCGTGCTGACGCAACGACGGCGGCCGACGCGTCTGGAATGGATCAATGCCTCCAATCTTCGAGGTGACCGCAACCTTCACCGCCACTTCTGAACATGGAATCACCTTTCGTTTGTCAACCTGGAACGCTGTCAGCTGATCCGTACAGTGAAAAGGGCGCCAACATCTTAGACACGTCGGTCCACGCCACCGCAGTTGGTATGTTGCTGTGACCCTTCGCATTTGTACAGGTGCTCGTAACTGCGCTTGGTTTGATGACGCCAGCTTCCTAGGCTGGGCTTTCCCTGACACCGGAACGATGGCGTGCTGACGCAACGACGGAGACCGACGCGTCTGGATTGGATCAATGCTTCCTATCTTCGAGCCGCCTGCAACCTTCACCGCCAATTCTGAACGTGGAATCACATTTCGTTTGACAACCTGAAACGCTGTCAGCTGATCCGTGCAGTGAAAAGGGAGCCAACATCTTCGAGACGTCGGGCCACGCCACCGCAGTTGGGATGTGGCTCTAACCCTTCGCATTTGTAAAGGTGGTCGTGAATGCGCTTGGTTTGATGACGCCAGTTCCTAGGCTGGGCTTTCCCTGACACCGGAAGGATGGCGTGCAGACACAACGACGGAGACCGACGCGTCTGGAATGGATCAATGCTTTCTATCTTCGTGCCGGCCGCAACCTGGGAAGTGGAATCACCTTTCGCTTGACAACCTGGAACGCTGTCAGCTGATCCGTACAGTGAAAAGGGCGCCAACATCTTAGACATGTCGGGCCACGATACCGCAGTTGGGATGTTGCTCTCACCTTTCGCATTTGTACAGGTGTTCGTGGCTGCGCTTGGTTTGATGACGCCAGCTTCCTAGGCTCGGCTTTCCCTGACACCGGAACGCTGGCGTGCTCACGCAACGACGGCGATCTACGCGTCTGGAATAGTTCAATCCTTCGTATCTTCGAGCCAGCCGCAACCTTCACCGCCACTTCTTAACGATGAATCACCTTTCGTTTGACAACCTGGAACGCTGTCAGCTTATCCGTACAGTGAAAAGGGCGCCAAAATATTCGACCCGTGGGGACACGACACTGCAGTTGGGGTGTTGCTCTCAGCATTCCCAGATGGACCGGTGCTCGTGACTGCGCGTTGTTTGATGACGCCAGCTTCCTCGGCTGTTCTTTCCCTGACACCGAAAGATGACGTGCTGACGCGACGACGCGACCGACGCGTCTGGAATGGATCAATGCTTCCTATCTTCATGCCGACCGCAACCTTTTAAGTGGAATCACCTTTCGTATGACAACCTGGAACGCTGTCAGCTGATCCGTGCAGTGAAAGGGGCGCCAACATCTTTGATACGTCGGGCCACGCCACCGCAGTGGGGATGTTGCTTTGACCCTTCGTATTTGTACAGGTGCTCGTGACTGCGCTTGGTGTGATGACGCCATCTTCCTCAGCTGGGCTTTCCCTGACACCGGAAGGATGGCTTGCCGACGCAACGACGGCGATCGACGCGTCTGGAATAGTTCTATCCTTCGTATCTTCGAGCCGGCTGCAACCTTCACACCCCACTTCTTAACGTGGAATCACCATTCGTTTGACAACATGGAACGCTGTCAGCTTATCCGTACAGTGAAAAGGGCGCCAAAACCTTAGACACGTGGGGCCACGACACTGCAGTGGGGGGGGGGGGTTTGCTCTCATAATTCCCAGTTGGACAGGTGCTCGTGACTGCGCTTTGTTTGATGACGGCAGCTTCCTCGGCTGGGCTTTCCCTGACAGCTAAAGGATGGCGTGCTGACGCGACGACGGAGACCGACGCGTCTAGAATGCATCAATGCTTCCTACCTTCGAGCCGGCCGCAACCTTCACCGCCCATTCTGAACGTGGAATCACCTTTCGTTTGAAAATCTGGAAAGCTGTCAGCTGATCCGTGCAGTGAAAAGGGCGCCAACATCTTAGACACGTTGGGCCACGCCACCGCAGTTGGGATGTTGCTCTCACCATTCGCATTTGTACAGGAGCTCATGACTGCGCTTGGTTTGCTGACGCGATCTTCTTCGGCTGGGCTTTCCCTAACACCGAAATGATGGCGTGCTGAAGCGATGACGCTACCGACGCGTCTGGAATGGATCAATGCTTCCTATCTTCGTTCCAGCCGCAACCGTGGAAGTGGAATCACCTTTCGTGTGACAACCTGGAACGCTGTCAGCTGATCCGAACAGTGAAAAGGGCGCCAACATCTTAGACACGGCGGGCCATGCCACCGCAGTTTGTATGTTGCTCTGACCCTTCACATTTGTACAGGTGCTCGTCACTGCGCTTGTTTTGATGACACCAGCTTCCTAGGCTGGGCTTTCCCTGACAACGGAACGATGGCGTGCTGACGCAACGACGGAGACCGACGCGTCTGGAATGGATCAATGCTTCCTATATTCGAGCCGGACGCAACCTTCACCGCCCATTCTGAATGTGGAATCATCTTTATTTTGACAACCTGGAACGCTGTCAGCTGATACGTGCAGTGAAAAGGGTGCCAACATCTTGGACACGTCGGGCCACGCCACCGCAGTTGGGATGTTGATCTCATTCTTCGTATTTGTACAGGGGCTCGTGACTGCGCTTGGTTTGATGACGCCAGCTTGTAGCTTGCTAGACTGGGCTTTCCGTGACACCGGAATGATGGCGTGCTGATGCAACGACGGTGACCGCAGCGTCTGGAATGGATCAATGCTTTCTATCTTCGTGCCGGCCGCAACCTGGGAAGTGGAATCACCTTTCGCTTGACAACCTGGAACGCTGTCAGCTGATCCGTACAGTGAAAAGGGCGCCAACATCTTAGACATGTCGGGCCACGATACCGCAGTTGGGATGTTGCTCTCACCTTTCGCATTTGTACAGGTGTTCGTGGCTGCGCTTGGTTTGATGACGCAAGCTTCCTAGGCGGGGCTTTCCCTGACACCGGAACGCTGGCGTGCTGACGCAACGACGGCGATCGACGCGTCTGGAATAGTTCAATCCTTCGTATCTTCGAGCCAGTCGCAACCTTCACCGCCACTTCTTAACGATGAATCACCTTTCGTTTGACAACCTGGAACGCTGTCAGCTTATCCGTACAGTAAAAGGGCGACAAAATATTCGACACGTGGGGACACGACTCTGCAGTTGGGATGTTGCTCTCACCATTCCCAGATGGACCGGTGCTCGTGACTGCGCGTTGTTTGATGACGCCAGCTTCCTCGGCTGGGCTTTCCCTGACACCGAAAGGATGGCGTGCTGACGCGACGACGCGACCGACGCGTCTGGAATGGATCAATCCTTGCTATCTTCGAGCCGGCCGCAACCTTCACCGCCCATTCTGAACGTGGAATCACATTTCGCTTGACAACCTGGAACGCTGTCTGCTGATCCGTGGAGTGAAAGGGGCGCCAACATCTTCGATACGTCGGGCCACGCCACCGCAGTTGGGATGTTGTTCTGACCCTTCGCATTTGTACAGGTGCTCGTGACTGCGATTGGTTTGCCGACGCCAGCTTCCTCGGCTGGGCTTTCCCTGACCCTGGAAGGATGGCGTGCTGACGCAACGACGGCGGCCGACGCGTCTGGAATGGATCAATGCCTCCAATCTTCGAGGTGACCGCAACCTTCACCGCCACTTCTCAACATGGAATCACCTTTCGTTTGTCAACCTGGAACGCTGTCAGCTGATCCGTACAGTGAAAAGGGCGCCAACATCTTAGACACGTCGGTCCACGCCACCGCAGTTGGTATGTTGCTGTGACCCTTCGCATTTGTACAGGTGCTCGTAACTGCGCTTGGTTTGATGACGCCAGCTTCCTAGGCTGGGCTTTCAATGACACTGGAACGATGGCGTGCTGACGCAACGACGGAGACCGACGCGTCTGGATTGGATCAATGCTTCCTATCTTCATGCCGACCGCAACCTTTTAAGTGGAATCACCTTTCGTATGACAACCTGGAACGCTGTCAGCTGATCCGTGCAGTGAAAAGGGCGCCAACATCTTCGACACGTCGGGCCACGCCACCGCAGTTGGGATGTGGCTCTAACCCTTCGCATTTGTACAGGTGCTCGTGACTGCGCTTGGTTTGATGACGCCAGCTTCCTAGGCTGGGCTTTCCCTGACACCGGAACGATGGCGTGCTGACGCAACGACGGAGACCGACGCGTCTGGAATGGATCAATGCTTCCTATATTCGAGCCGGCCGCAACCTTCACCGCCCATTCTGAATGTGGAATCATCTTTATTTTGACAACCTGGAACGCTGTCAGCTGATACGTGCAGTGAAAAGGGTGCCAACATCTTGGACACGTCGGGCCACGCCACCGCAGTTGGGATGTTGATCTCATTCTTCGTATTTGTACAGGGGCTCGTGACTGCGCTTGGTTTGATGACGCCAGCTTGTAGCTTGCTAGACTGGGCTTTCCCTGAAACCGGAAGGATGGCGTGCTGATGCAACGACGGTGACCGCAGCGTCTGGAATGGATCAATGCTTTCTATCTTCGTGCCGGCCGCAACCTGGGAAGTGGAATCACCTTTCGCTTGACAACCTGGAACGCTGTCAGCTGATCCGTACAGTGAAAAGGGTGCCAACATCTTAGACATGTCGGGCCATGATACCGCAGTTGGGATGTTGTTCTGACCCTTCGCATTTGTACAGGTGCTCGTGACTGCGCTTGGTTTGCCGACGCCAGCTTCCTCGGCTGGGCTTTCCCTGACACTCGAAGGATGGCGTGCTGAAGCAACGACGGTGACCGACGCGTCTGGAATAGTTCAATCCTTCGTATCTTCGAGCCAGCCGCAACCTTTACCGCCACTTCTTAACGATGAATCAGCTTTCGTTTGACAACCTGGAACGCTGTCAGCTTATCCGTATAGTGAAAAGGGCGCCAAAATATTCGAAACGTGGGGACACGACACTGCAGTTGGGATGTTGCTCTCACCATTCCCAGATGGACAGGTGCTCGTGACTGCGCGTTGTATGATGACGCCAGCTTCCTCGGCTGTGCTTTTCCTGACACCGAAAGGATGGCGTGCTGACGCGACGACGCGACCGACGCGTCTGGAATATATCAATGATTCCTATCTTCATGCCGACCGCAACCTTTTAAGTTTAATCACCTTTCGTATGACAACCTGGAACGCTGTCAGCTGATCCGTGCAGTGAAAAGGGCGCCAACATCTTCGACACGTCGGGCCACGCCACCGCAGTTGGGATGTGGCTCTAACCCTTCGCATTTGTACAGGTGCTCGTGACTGCGCTTTGTTTGATGACACCAGGTTCCTCGGCTGGGCTTTCCCTGACACCGGAAGGATGGCGTGCCGCGCATCGACGGCGACCGACGTGCCTAGAATGAATCAATGCTTCCTATCTTCGTTCCGGCCGCAACCTTGGATGTGGAATCACCTTTCGTATGACAACCTGGAACGCTGTCAGCTGATCCGAACAGTGAAAAGGGCGCCAACAACTTAGACACGTCGGGCCACGCCACCGCAGTTGGTATGTTGCTCTGACCCTTCACATTTGTACAGGTGCTCGTCACTGCGCTTGTTTTGATGACGCCAGCTTCCTAGGATAGGCTTTCCCTGACACCGGAACGATGGCGTGCTGAAGACACGACGGAGACCGACGCGTCTGGAATGGATCAGTGCTTCCTATATTCGAGCCGGCCGCAACCTTCACCGCCCATTATGAACGTGGAATCACCTTTCTTTTGACATCCTGGAACGCTGTGAGCTGATCCGTGGAGTGAAAAGGGCGCCAACATCTTCGACTCGTCGGGCCACGCCACCGCTGTTGGGATGTGGCTCTAACTCCTCGCATTTGTAGAGGTGCTCGTGACTGCGCTTGGTTTGATGACGCCAGCTTCCTAGGCTGGGCTGTCCCTGACACCGGAAGAATGGCGTGCTGTTGCATCGACGGCGACCGACGTGCAAGAATGGATCAAAGCTTCCTATCTTCGAGCCGACCGCAACTTTCACCGCCACTTTTCAACGTGGAATCACCTTTCGTTTGACAACCTGGAACGCTGTCAGCTGGTCTGTACAGTGAAAAGGGCGCCAACATCTTCGACACGTCGGGCCACGCTACCGCAGTTGGGATGTTGCTCTCACTATTCGCATTTATACAGGAGCTCGTGACTGCGCTTGGTTTGCTGACGCCAGCTTCCTCGGCTGGGCTTTCCCTGACACCGGAAGGATGGCGTGCTGATGCGACGACGCGATCGACGCGTCTGGAATGGATCAATCCTTCCCATCTTCGTGACGGCCGCAACCTTGGAAGTGGAATCATCTTTCGTATGACATCCTGGAACGCTGTCAGCTGACCCGTACAGTGAAAAGGGCGCCAACGTCTTAGACACGTCGGGCCACGCCACCGCAGTTGGTGTGCTGCTCTGACCCTTCACATTTGTACAGGTGCTCGTCAGTGCGCTTGGTTTGATGACGCCAGCTTCCTAGGCTGGGCTTTCCCTGACACCGGAACGATGGCGTGCTGACGCAACGACGGCGACCGATGCGTGTGGATTGGATCAATGCTTCCTATCTTCGAGCCGACCGCAACCTTCACCGCCACTTCTAAATGTGGAATCACCTTTATTTTGACAACCTGGAACGCTGTCAGCTGATCCGTGCAGTTGAAGGGCGCCAACATCTTAGACACGTTGGGCCACGCCACCACAGTTGGGATGTTGCTCTCACCATTCGCATTTATACAGGAGCTCGTGACTGCGCTTGGTTTGCTGACGTCAGCTTCTTCGGCTGGGCTTTCCCTGACACCGGAACGATGGCGTGCTGACGCAACGACGGAGACCGACGCGTCTGGAATGGATAAATGCTTCCTATCTTCGTTCCGGCCGCAACCTTGGAAGTGGAATCACCTTTCGTATGACAACCTGGAACACTGTCAGCTGATCCGAACAGTGAAAAGGGCGCCAACATCTTATACACGTCGGACCACGCCGCCGCAGTTGGTATGTTGCTCTGACCCTGAACATTTGTACAGGTTCTCGTCACTGCGCTTGTTTTGATGACGCCAGCTTCCTAGGCTGGGCTTTCCCTGACACCGGAACGATGGTGTGCTGACGCAACGACGGAGAGCGACGCGTCTGGAATGGATAAATGCTTCCTATATTCGAGCCGGCCGCAACCTTCACCGCCCATTCTGAACGTGGAATCACCTTTCGTTTGATAACCTGGAACGCTGTAAGCTGATCCGTGGAGTGAAAAGGGCGCCAACATCTTCGATACGTCTGGCCACGCCACCGCAGTTGGGATGTTGTTCTGACCCTTCGCATTTGTGCACGTGCTCGTGACTGCGCTTGGTTTGGCGAAGCCAGCTTCCTCGGCTGGGCTTTCCCTGACCCTGGAAGGATGGCGTGCTGACGCAACGACGGCGGCCGACGCGTCTGGAATGGATCAATGCTTCCAATCTTCGAGCCGACCGCAACTTTCAACACAACTTCTGAACATGGAATCACCTTTCGTTTGTCAACCTGGAACGCTGTCAGCTGATCCGTACAGTGAACAGGGCGCCAACATCTTAGACACGTCGGGCCACGCCACCGCAGTTGGTATGTTGCTGTGACACTTCGCATTTTTACAGGTGCTCGTCACTGCGCTTGTTTTGATGACGCCAGCTTCCTAGGCTGGGCTTTCCCTGACACAGGAACGATGGCGTGCTGACGCAACGACGGTGACCGATGCGTGTGGATTGGATCAATGCTTCCTATCTTCGAGCCGACCGCAACCTTCACCGCCACTTCTAAACGTGGAATCACCTTTATTTTGACAACCTGGAACGCTGTCAGCTGATCCGTGCAGTTGAAGGGCGCCAATATCTTAGACACGTCGGGCCACGCCACCGCAGTTGGTATGTTGCTCTGACCCTGAACATTTGTACAGGTGCTCGTAACTGCGCTTGGTTTGATGACGCCAGCTTCCTAGGCTGGGCTTTCCCTGGCACCGGAACGATGGCGTGCTGACGCAACGACGGAGACCGACGCGTCTGGATTGGATCAATGCTTCCTATCTTCGAGCCGCCCGCAACCTTCACCGCCAATTCTGAACGTGGAATCACATTTCGTTTGACAACCTGGAACGCTGTCAGCTGATCCGTGCAGGGAAAAGGGAGCCAACATCTTCGAGACGTCGGGCCACGCCACCGCAGTTGGGATGTGGCTCTAACCCTTCGCATTTGTACAGGTGGTCGTGAATGCGCTTGGTTTGATGACGCCAGCTTCCTAGGCTGGGCTTTCCCTGACACCGGAAGGATGGCGTGCCGGCGCAACGACGCCGATCGACGCGTCTGGAATGGTTCAATCCTTCGTATCTTCGAGCCAGCCGCAACCTTCACCGCCAGTTCTTAACGTGGAATCACTTTTCGTTTGACAACCTTGAACGCTTTCAGCTTATCCATACAGTGAAAAGGGCGCCAAAATCTTCGACACGTGGGGACACGACACTGCTGTTGGGATGTTGCTCTCACCATTCCCAGTTGGACAGGTGCTCGTGACTGCGCTTTGTTTGATGACGCCAGCTTCCTCGGCTGGGCTTTCCCTGACACCAGAAGAATTGCGTGCTGACGCATCGACGGCGATCGACGTGTCTAGAATGGATCAATGCTTCTTATCTTCGAGCCGACCGCAACCTTCACCGCCACTTTTCAACGTGGAATCACTTTTCGTTTGACAACCTGGAACGCTGTCAGCTGGTCTGTACAGTGAAAAGGGCGCCAACATCTTCGACACGTCGGGCCACGCCACCGCAGTTGGGATGTTGCTCTCACTATTCGCATTTATACAGGAGCTCGTCGTTGCGCTTGGTTTGATGACGCCAGCTTCCAAGGCTGGGAATTTCCCTGACACCGGAAAGATGGCGTGCGGACACAACGACGGAGACCGGCGCGTCTGGAATGGATCAATGCTTTCTATCTTCGTGCCGGCCGCAACCTGGGAAGTGGAATCACCATTCGCTTGACAACCTGGAACGCTGTCAGCTGATCCGTACAGTGAAAAGGGCGCCAACATCTTAGACATGTCGGGCCACGATACCGCAGTTGGGATGTTGCTCTCACCTTTCGCATTTGTACAGGTGTTCGTGGCTGCGCTTGGTTTGATGACGCCAGCTTCCTAGGCTGGGCTTTCCCTGACACCGGAACGCTGGCGTGCTGACGCAACGACGGCGATCGACGCGTCTGGAATAGTTCAATACTTCGTATCTTCGAGCCAGCCGCAACCTTCACCGCCACTTCTTAACGATGAATCACCTTTCGTTTGGCAACCTGGAACGCTGTCAGCTTATCCGTACAGTGAAAAGGGCGCCAAAATATTCGACACGTGGGGACACGACACTGCAGTTGGGGTGTTGCGCTCAACATTCCCAGATGGACCGGTGCTCGTGACTGCGCGTTGTTTGATGACGCCAGCTTCCTCGGCTGTGCTTTCCCTGACACCGAAAGGATGGCGTGCTGACGCGACGACGGAGACCGACGCGTCTAGAATGCATCAATGCTTCCTACCTTCGAGCCGGCCGCAACCTTCACCGCCCATTCTGAACGTGGAATCACCTTTCGTTTGACAATCTGGAAAGCTGTCAGCTGATCCGTGCAGTGAAAAGGGCGCCAACATCTTAGACACGTTGGGCCACGCCACCGCAGTTGGGATGTTGCTCTCACCATTCGCATTTATACAGGAGCTCATGACTGCGCTTGGTTTGCTGACGCGATCTTCTTCGGCTGGGCTTTCCCTAACACCGAAATGATGGCGTGCTGAAGCGATGACGCTACCGACGCGTCTGGAATGGATCAATCCTTCCGATCTTCGTGACGGCCGCAACCTTGGAAGTGGAATCGCCTTTTGTATGACATCCTGGAACGCTGTCAGCTGACCCGTACAGTAAAAAGGGCGCCAACAACTTAGACACGTCGGGCCACGCCACCGCAGTTGGTATGTTGCTCTGACCCTTCACATTTGTACAGGTTCTCGTCACTGCGCTTGTTTTGATGACGCCAGCTTCCTAGGCTGGGCTTTCCCTGACAACGGAACGATGGCGTGCTGACGCAACGACGGAGACCGACGCGTCTGGAATGGATCAATGCTTCCTATATTCGAGCCGGACGCAACCTTCACCGCCCATTCTGAATGTGGAATCATCTTTATTTTGACAACCTGGAACGCTGTCAGCTGATACGTGCAGTGAAAAGGGTGCCAACATCTTGGACACGTCGGGCCACGCCACCGCAGTTGGGATGTTGATCTCATTCTTCGTATTTGTACAGGGGCTCGTGACTGCGCTTGGTTTGATGACGCCAGCTTGTAGCTTGCTAGACTGGGCTTTCCGTGACACCGGAATGATGGCGTGCTGATGCAACGACGGTGACCGCAGCGTCTGGAATGGATCAATGCTTTCTATCTTCGTGCCGGCCGCAACCTGGGAAGTGGAATCACCTTTCGCTTGACAACCTGGAACGCTGTCAGCTGATCCGTACAGTGAAAAGGGCGCCAACATCTTAGACATGTCGGGCCACGATACCGCAGTTGGGATGTTGCTCTCACCTTTCGCATTTGTACAGGTGTTCGTGGCTGCGCTTGGTTTGATGACGCAAGCTTCCTAGGCGGGGCTTTCCCTGACACCGGAACGCTGGCGTGCTGACGCAACGACGGCGATCGACGCGTCTGCAATAGTTCAATCCTTCGTATCTTCGAGCCAGTCGCAACCTTCACCCCCACTTCTTAACGATGAATCACCTTTCGTTTGACAACCTGGAACGCTGTCAGCTTATCCGTACAGTAAAAGGGCGACAAAATATTCGACACGTGGGGACACGACACTGCAGTTGGGATGTTGCTCTCACCATTCCCAGATGGACCGGTGCTCGTGACTGCGCGTTGTTTGATGACGCCAGCTTCCTCGGCTGGGCTTTCCCTGACACCGAAAGGATGGCGTGCTGACGCGACGACGCGACCGACGCGTCTGGAATGGATCAATCCTTGCTATCTTCGAGCCGGCCGCAACCTTCACCGCCCATTCTGAACGTGGAATCACATTTCGCTTGACAACCTGGAACGCTGTCAGCTGATCCGTGGAGTGAAAGGGGCGCCAACATCTTCGATACGTCGGGCCACGCCACCGCAGTTGGGATGTTGTTCTGACCCTTTGCATTTGTACAGGTGCTCGTGACTGCGATTGGTTTGCCGACGCCAGCTTCCTCGGCTGGGCTTTCCCTGACCCTGGAAGGATGGCGTGCTGACGCAACGACGGCGGCCGACGCGTCTGGAATGGATCAATGCCTCCAATCTTCGAGGTGACCGCAACCTTCACCGCCACTTCTCAACATGGAATCACCTTTCGTTTGTCAACCTGGAACGCTGTCAGCTGATCCGTACAGTGAAAAGGGCGCCAACATCTTAGACACGTCGGTCCACGCCACCGCAGTTGGTATGTTGCTGTGACCCTTCGCATTTGTACAGGTGCTCGTAAATGCGCTTGGTTTGATGACGCCAGCTTCCTAGGCTGGGCTTTCAATGACACTGGAACGATGGCGTGCTGACGCAACGACGGAGACCGACGCGTCTGGATTGGATCAATGCTTCCTATCTTTGAGCCGCCCGCAACCTTCACCGCCAATTCTGAACGTGGAATCACATTTCGTTTGACAACCTGGAACGCTGTCAGCTGATCCGTGCAGTGAAAAGGGAGCCAACATCTTCGAGACGTCGGGCCACGCCACCGCAGTTGGGATGTGGCTCTAACTCTTCGCATTTGTACAGGTGGTCGTGAATGCGCTTGGTTTGATGACGCCAGCTTCCTAGGCTGGGCTTTCCCTGACACCGGAAGGATGGCGTGCCGGCGCAACGACGGCGATCGACGCGTCTGGAATGGTTCAATCCTTCGTATCTTCGAGCCGACCGCAACCTTCACCTCCACTTTTCAACGTGGAATCACTTTTCGTTTGACAACCTTGAACGCTGTCAGCTGGTCTGTACAGTGAAAAGGGCGCCAACATCTTCGACACGTCGGGCCACGCCACCGCAGTTGGGATGTTGCTCTCACTATTCGCATTTATACAGGAGCTCGTCGTTGCGCTTGGTTTGATGACGCCAGCTTCCAAGGCTGGGCTTTCCCTGACACCGGAAAGATGGCGTGCAGACACAACGACGGAGACCGACGCGTCTGGAATGGATCAATGCTTTCTATCTTCGTGCCGGCCGAAACCTGGGAAGTGGAATCACCTTTCGCTTGACAACCTGGAACGCTGTCAGCTGATCCGTACAGTGAAAAGGGCGCCAACATCTTAGACATGTCGGGCCACGATACCGCAGTTGGGATGTTGCTCTCACCTTTCGCATTTGTACAGGTGTTCGTGGCTGCGCTTGGTTTGATGACGCCAGCTTCCTAGGCTGGGCTTTCCCTGACACCGGAACGCTGGCGTGCTGACGCAACGACGGCGATCGACGCGTCTGGAATAGTTCGATCCTTCGTATCTTCGAGCCAGCCGCAACCTTCACCGCCACTTCTTAACGATGAATCACCTTTCGTTTGACAACCTGGAACGCTGTCAGCTTATCCGTACAGTGAAAAGGGCGCCAAAATATTCGACACGTGGGGACACGACACTGCAGTTGGGGTGTTGCTCTCA
The DNA here is from genome assembly GCF_052857255.1 of Amblyomma americanum. NCBI lineage: Eukaryota > Metazoa > Arthropoda > Arachnida > Ixodida > Ixodidae > Amblyomma > Amblyomma americanum. The sequence continues at coordinate 36,449,433 of NC_135499.1, read as the reverse complement.
CCATTCCCAGATGGACCGGTGCTCGTGACTGCGCGTTGTTTGATGACGCCAGCTTCCTCGGCTGTGCTTTCCCTGACACCGAAAGAATGGCGTGCTGACGCGACGACGCGACCGACGCGTCTGGAATGGATCAATGCTTCCTATCTTCATGCCGGCCGCAACCTTTTAAGTGGAATCACCTTTCGTATGACAACCTGGAACGCTGTCAGCTGATCCGTGCAGTGAAAGGGGCGCCAACATCTTTGATACGTCGGGCCACGCCACCGCAGTTGGGATGTGGCTCTAACCCTTCGCATTTGTACAGGTGGTCGTGAATGCGCTTGGTTTGATGACGCCAGCTTCCTAGGCTGGGCTTTCCCTGACACCGGAAGGATGGCGTGCCGACGCAACGACGGCGATCGACGCGTCTGGAATAGTTCTATCCTTCGTATCTTCGAGCCGGCTGCAACCTTCGCACCCCCACTTCTTAACGTGGAATCACCATTCGTTTGACAACATGGAACGCTGTCAGCTTATCCGTACAGTGAAAAGGGCGCCAAAATCTTAGACACGTGGGGCCACGACACTGCAGTGGGGGGGGGGGGGGTTTGCTCTCATAATTCCCAGTTGGACAGGTGCTCGTGACTGCGCTTTGTTTGATGACGGCAGGTTCCTCGGCTGGGCTTTCCCTGACACCGGAAGGATGGCGTGACGACGCATCGACGGCGATCGACGTGTCTAGAATGGATCAATGCTTCTTATCTTCGAGCCGACCGCAACCTTCACCGCCACTTTTCAACGTGGAATCACTTTTCGTTTGACAACCTGGAACGCTGTCAGCTGGTCTGTACAGTGAAAAGGGCGCCTACATCTTCGACACGTCGGGCCACGCCACCGCAGTTGGGATGTTGCTCTCACTATTCGCATTTATACAGGAGCTCGTCGTTGCGCTTGGTTTGATGACGCCAGCTTCCAAGGCTGGGAATTTCCCTGACACCGGAAAGATGGCGTGCGGACACAACGACGGAGACCGGCGCGTCTGGAATGGATCAATGCTTTCTATCTTCGTGGCGGCCGCAACCTGGGAAGTGGAATCACCTTTCGCTTGACAACCTGGAACGCTGTCAGCTGATCCGTACAGTGAAAAGGGCGCCAACATCTTAGACATGTCGGGCCACGATACCGCAGTTGGGATGTTGCTCTCACCTTTCGCATTTGTACAGGTGTTCGTGGCTGCGCTTGGTTTGATGACGCCAGCTTCCTAGGCTGGGCTTTCCCTGACACCGGAACGCTGGCGTGCTGACGCAACGACGGCGATCGACGCGTCTGGAATAGTTCAATACTTCGTATCTTCGAGCCAGCCGCAACCTTCACCGCCACTTCTTAACGATGAATCACCTTTCGTTTGGCAACCTGGAACGCTGTCAGCTTATCCGTACAGTGAAAAGGGCGCCAAAATATTCGACACGTGGGGACACGACACTGCAGTTGGGGTGTTGCGCTCAACATTCCCAGGTGGACCGGTGCTCGTGACTGCGCGTTGTTTGATGACGCCAGCTTCCTCGGCTGGGCTTTCCCTGACACCGGAAGGATGTCTTGCCGACGCAACGACGGCGATCGACGCGTCTGGAATAGTTCTATCCTTCGTATCTTCGAGCCGGCTGCAACCTTCACACCCCACTTCTTAACGTGGAATCACCATTCGTTTGACAACATGGAACGCTGTCAGCTTATCCGTACAGTGAAAAGGGCGCCAAAATCTTAGACACGTGGTGCCACGACACTGCAGTGGGGGGGGGGGGGGGGTTTGCTCTCATAATTCCCAGTTGGACAGGTGCTCGTGACTGCGCTTTGTTTGATGACGGCAGCTTCCTCGGCTGGGCTTTCCCTGACAGCGAAAGGATGGCGTGCTGACGCGACGACGGAGACCGACGCGTCTAGAATGCATCAATGCCTCCTACCTTCGAGCCGGCCGCAACCTTCACCGCCCATTCTGAACGTGGAATCACCTTTCGTTTGACAATCTGGAACGCTGTCAGCTGATCCGTGCAGTGAAAAGGGCGCCAACATCTTAGACACGTTGGGCCACGCCACCGCAGTTGGGATGTTGCTCTCACCATTCGCATTTATACAGGAGCTCATGACTGCGCTTGGTTTGCTGACGCCAGCTTCTTCGGCTGGGCTTTCCCTAACACCGAAATGATGGCGTGCTGAAGTGATGACGCTACCGACGAGTCTGGAATGGATCAATGCTTCCTATCTTCGTTCCGGCCGCAACCGTGGAAGTGGAATCACCTTTCGTGTGACAACCTGGAACGCTGTCAGCTGATCCGAACAGTGAAAAGGGCGCCAACATCTTAGACACGGCGGGCCATGCCACCGCAGTTTGTATGTTGCTCTGACCCTTCACATTTGTACAGGTGCTCGTCACTGCGCTTGTTTTGATGACACCAGCTTCCTAGGCTGGGCTTTCCCTGACAAC